>NW_019386509.1:0-62132 GCF_000671375.1 Centruroides sculpturatus | reverse complement strand
CCCCCTATAACACTGTTGATTATTCCGTTTTATATGAATTCCATGTTGTGCGAGTCACTTAGATTTTACAAATAAGTGTGCCGGGCTGTGAACGGCTGGCGTATTTGTAAAATCTAAGTGACTCGTACAACATGGAATTCATATAAAACGGAATAATCAACAGTGTTATAGGGGGTGGTCGACTGTATGTATAGAATTTCTTAAAAATCTTTACAGTAGTTGCTTATCAGATTGTTTTTATAGAAGAAACTCGCAAGAAACTTTATTAAAAAAGGAAGAAAATTGTAGAAAATGATAGGTTTCTTTCTTTTAGATTGTGTTTTAACACTTGTAAAAATCGTTTGTAAGATTACTTTTCCCCCCATTTATTTTTCCAATCTTCAATTTCCATTTTTTTCTCTTTCTCTCTTTCTCTCTTATAAAATTGCTGTTTAAATTCGCTATAGATAAGAAACTAAATGTAATTTGTAACAATTTTTCCGCTTGTACAAACTGCAATTTCATCCAATTCTTAATGTGATAAAAGAATTTATGGACTTGAAAACAATAGCGATAACGTAACAAAATGGTAAATAATATGCTATTTAATTCAAAAAATAAAAAGTATATATTATATAATTTCAGTTTCTAAATACCGAAAACATAATAGTAAATGCGAATAACGAATAAACTCGTCATTGAGTACGAGCTCACTCGAGATATGACACACAACCCCGTTTATTTCCCCACTCCGTCGACCTATAACCACCAAAATTTAACAGCATCAACATCCCTAATACACACAACTCCGTGCAAAATTTCAAAAATTTTCGACAAAATACACGGAAGTTATTAAGCTTCAAACAGAGTGTACAAAATAACGTCCATACATACAGGAGAAATGCAAAAAAAATCCCAATTTTGACCGTATTAAAAAGCCTAATTTATTTCGAATTCGGAAAATTGTAATCAATTCATTTATTTTTTCTATTCTGCTAAGAAGAAAAGTTAATAAACTGAAAACAATTTCGAAGGGAATGATTTAAAATAATCTCAGAAAATCTGAATTTATGGTTTTATGAATGGTAATAAATTAAACAAAAAAAAGCAAATTTAATTTAAGCTGGAGAAAAAAATTAATTTCATAAATAAATTAATAAATTAAAATAACATCTAGTAATATAAGAGAATTGACTGAAAATTCTCTTCTAATATCATAATTCTTTAATATTTATGACCAAAATTACAATCTTTCGTAACAAGAAATTGTGCATGTTTAAAGAATTATGAGAATTGGCTTCAAGTCAAGTCATTCCGTGACTCCATATCTATCAAAATGAATGTAGATGAATGAAATTTCTCTTCATCTATACTTAATTACAATTATATAAAAATAGTATGAAAAATTTACCAAGTGTCTATCGATATTATTATTATTATACCTTTTAACATATTAGATATATCTATTTTTGAATAGATAACTTAATATAATTTACAGAAAATTTATTGTTATTATTATATCATTAATTAAATTGGGATTAAAATTAATCGTTTGACTTATAAGCATTTTTCGAACATAACCGCTTGCCCTGTGTTCTTTGAACACTGGGAGTTCGGTCGTGGGTTTGTGCCTCTCTCGTGGAGTTTCGGGTTTTCTACACCTGAATAGAGTCATTAAAGACCTCCTGTGAGGCATTATTCCCGGATGGCTCAGTGATTAAGGTAACCTACCTCTTTTCGTGACTCCTGATCAATTCGGACGGGTCAAAACACCTCAAGAACTTTTCGGAAATGGTCTGTTCTGGATCGTGTGTTCAACCATATCTACAATAGTGATGACTGAGTGATTCTATTGTGGACCTGGTCGAACCCATGATCGGCTTGATAAAAGGTCTTCTTAAGTTAAACAAAAGAAGAACGGTACATATTACAATTAATTTCAATCGACTTCGATTTAACTTACTTTTAAATCGATTCCTATCTGCTCAGTGTTGACTCGTACGTACCAGGTTATCACCTGTTGTCAGTTTGTCATTTTTCCTGTGACACGTTCGATAAGGGAAACTATTTCTATTTTCACCAACTTTCAACGAAGTGTCCTCTTCCTGTCGACCCTATCGACATATGGCATTACAAATGACCTCCAGTCATAAACTGTTGACACTAGATCGCTGTCTTTTCCTATCTTTACCCCTCTTCTATTTCACATGGAGATTTATAGCTTTTTAATTATTCTCCAATTCTTCTCTCGTTTCTGGATTTAATTTGGATAGCCCAATTAGCAAGGGTCAGAAAGCTCACCTTGATTGTGTTCTGGTGTCAGGAGGATGCAACGAAATAAAGTTAACCACATACCCCTCGTATTCTTCGAAGATTTATTATCTTTACTCGTTCGCCACACTCCAATAATCCCCCTTTAAGCCACTCTTTGAGTGTTTTCTAAATTTTTAAATTGTCTTAATCAATTTAAATTTTCGTATTTTAATAGTTCACTAATTCGGCAATTAGTACGGATTAATGAAATTTCACTATAATTATTATTAAGTGAAGACGTTTATGCTCTTATCATTTATCTCTTTAATGATAAGGAAATTAAGTAAAGAGCTCATCCATCATCTTTAAGAACACTAAAAAAAATTATAAACAAAAGTAATTGATAGCCTTAATCACTTAAAAAGAAAATTAAACGGGTTATACTTTTTTTTTATTTTTTAATATTAACATAACATTATTTTATTTTATATACACATAATTAACTTTGTATTTTAACTTTTACTGCTCTGTTTTATATAATAGAGGGAAATTATGGCGATCGACCAAGAAATTACCCGAAGATTTTTAAATTTTTCGGACTCGTGGCACATTAAAACTTCGAGAAATACGAAAAATTCCGATTGTTTTTTCTGTGTGTATGGTTGTTAGTGTGGGGGACACCGTTTTGATTGAAGCTTAATAACTCCTGTGTTTTTTGTCGAAAATTTTTGAAATTTTGCAGGGAGGTTCGTGTATTTGGGGAATTGATGCTGTTAAATTTTGGTCATTAAAGATCGACGGGGTGAGGAGATAAAAAAGGGTCGTGTCTCAGTTATATCTGGAGTAGGGTCGGACTTAATGGCCATTTTCCTCGTTATTACCATTCACAATTTTTTTGTCAAATCTATCCCTACCCTCAAAATTAAACTTTTTATTATCTTATAATAATTAAAAATATAAGAGTATTTTTTAAAATAAAATATCATAATAAATAGTTTCATTATATATTTTATATAATCTGAAAAAATTTCTTATTAAAAATTAATTATTTAATGTAAATTTTTGAATTGAAATTTATACACTAGAAATTGAAATTTATATTGTGATTAGGAGTTCTTTCCCAGGATTTTTCTAGGGATGAAATCCAGGTAAATTCTAGAGAAGAAGTCTTACTACATTAATAGGACTTATTATACTAGTGTGATCGATTGGACACAAAGAAGCAGTAGTCAAAACTAACTACAAAATACTGTTTCCTCTTTGTGTTTAATTGGAAATCCTAGTAGACGATAATAATGGCAAACAATATTTTTTTCAATTCACAAAATCCCCAATAGAATTCTTAGTATCATATTCAACACCAAATCCAACTCAGTCATAACCTGAATCTTTAAAATCTTAGCTGAAAGCGAAATTCTACAATGATCTTCTGTTTATCTCTCCCAACTGTCTCCCTGCTCTCATCATTCTTTTGGTGGAAACTTTAATCCCAAATAGGTCGTGATGTTGTCGATCTCATCAAAAATATTGGTCACTACACCTATCACGACCTCATAAACAAAAATAGACACTATCTTACCGAACTCCGTAACTTCGGAATTTCATTGAACTTCTTCCAAATTTCCCCACAAAAACAACAGAAAATGTCTCACATAAAAATATGCCTCAAAACCTGTGAAAATAAAGGAATTAAACCACTAGACTGGAACGTCTATTCAGCACGTAACATCGAAAACGTTTTCCAAATCACTCTATGCACTATCTCTCAACACTACGGTAATTCTTCATAAATGACTGGTGACAAAGTCTCACAGGTAATTCTTGAGGTAACCAAACCTCTTTAAATCAAAAGAATAAGCCACAAAATCAAGAATGCCAGCTCACAAAGGAATTAATCACCATTAAAAACAATACACAGTAATATCAGAGTAATTTTCGTCCGTTAATTCTGACAAAACATTTATTCTTCAAGGTTAATTACTTGGATTTCGTGTAATTAATAGGGTAAGGCAGTGGTACTAACAAGTTAAATAACTTCAGATTTAGGAAGTGGCATTTGTCGAAAAAAATTTGAAAAATGTACAACGTTAAGTCGAACTTAATAAGCTTCATTATTAAACTTTTATATAATGTGCTCGCCTACTGTTTACATATCATAATTTACAGTTTGTTCGTAATTAAAGTTCACATTTTTAAAAAGATATAATTAAGGAAATAATCAGCAGTATCTTGTCATGTTTCACGTGGAGTCTACTATAGTGATGGAGTTGTACTTGAGACAAACGACGTTACTTAAATATTGTCCGCTAGTGCTGTAAATGGCGCTCTAACACCGATAGATAATGCTTTCTGAGATGTCTCCACAACCAAAACCCACAAGACCACGCTCGTCAGGTTGCCTGAAAATGGCCTACAAGTTGCTACCAACGGAGATTATCGTGCGTATCGTAAGTTTTAAGACATTTTGAATATTGTACTATGGTGTTGCCGAGCCAAATACCACCCTAGGGCATTTCTTACATTAATTTTTTTTGTTTTTAAATGAAATTCATCATCGCAGAAGACTCCAAGTAAGTTAAAATATGATGTTATTCTTCTGGTTAATTTTCGAGTTATATATATACATTTTTTCAACTGTGGATGAAATTGGGATGTACATTTTTACAAGCATCTCCACATGATCCCTGTTGTCCCCTTCTGAGAAAGAAAAGGACAATCTCCCTCTCTTTTCAAAACATGAAAGCTCCTGAAAGCTTATGGGTGCAACTTATAACTGGAAAATATCTTTTAATAATTTATTGATTTTGAAAAACTTGTAATTAAAAATTTCATTTGCATGTCAATTTACTTAAAAAGCTAAAAGCAAAGGCTCATTAGATATTTCACTCAATTAAAAACAGTTACACATGCTAAATTATTATATAAGTATTTGTTAATCATCCTGTAAATAAGCTGAGATATTTTGTTAATGATTTATCAAAGTATCAGTAGTAGAAATATTGAAAAATGAATAGCAAGAAGTTGTGACTTAATCTCTTACTTTCTATTTTCTGATTAATAAATATTTTTGCTTATATATATAACTGGCCAGTTAATCAGATAATTGTCAAAAAATGCTTATTTCCCTCATTTGCATTTTATGAAATGTTATCCTAATTATTAATTATCAATGGAAATGTGATTTCAGATAAAATAATAAATTTTTAAAACATTACTAAATTTGTATTTTACAATGATTTATACAGATACTGTGTAATCAAAACTACATATTTACAAAATTTATATTTATCCAGATCTATTTTCAAAATAAAATTACAGTAATTGTGAAGCATTTATTGTGATGATGATTTATCATCTAGTATGCTTTTATTATAGTGGTTTTGATGAAGTAAAATGTTAATTATTTTTTTATTATTATTATGCTGTAGATTATGATATTTTGTATCAACATTATTTTGATTTGAGAACATCAATTTGCATAATATATATTCAGTATTTTATTATATATTTTATGGTCAATGTCTGAAGTCTAACTATTTTATGAATTGGCGAGACTTCATACCTTGGTCATAACATACATATTTTTTGAAATAGTAATTCATGAGTACCTTGTGAAAAATCTGTACCTAATATCTAGTAGATTTTCACATAGTAATCATTAATGAACTTTTCATTCAAAAGATGTTGATTACTTTAAAGTTTAAATGATTTGTAGTAATAAAATTTAAATGAAAAGAAATATTTATTTGGAAATAGTATTGTCCTTTAGATGATTTATTAACTTGGCGTGAATAAGGTGAGAAATTGTTACACCAGCTATGAGGCGAGTAGGAGTATGACCGAGGTATCGGCACCTCTTTGATGCCCCTGTCAGTATGACACCACCGCGTCTTGGCGGACACAGAAACCGTTTCATTCGGGCGTGTGAGCAGTCGCATTTGTGAGCGAACGGATTCGGGATGGAGGGAGAGACAGCGTGCCGGAAGTGACTTACTCAGAGATGATTAAACGTAACAACTGTTTAATTGGTAACTATAAGCCATTCAGGATATAAAATATATCGATTTTAAATATGCTAGTTGTTAGAGATCTTTGCACAATTGATATTATATATATATATAATAGACTTTAAAATGGATCTAAGATTTCGGTTACAGTTCCACAGTTCTCGAGAGAGAAAGTTTACAGAAGTTGCGCGTGGCAATAAATACCTTGATTTTTAGTGAGTTGCTAGTAGGTCTTAACAACGAAGTTAGTCCAGTTAGGCAATCAAGTATTTTGGGTCGATGTTAATCCAGAGAATAGGCACTTAAATAAGTCCGATGGTCCAGTGAAAAGCACACTGTACATGGAAAAAGATACGGAACTTGAGACTGATCTCTTCGAGGATGGGGTGATGACTGCGTCACTCTGTTGTTCTGTTTTAATGTTGTACTGTTGAAATTGCGATATTAGGTCGAAAGGTGATGAGAAAGCGTCGTTATTACGCCTGAGAACTTAACAGATGTTTAGCTCCCAGGTGTAAAAGTTGACAGTTAGTTAACGAAAGTATAGCTACGATGTGATATTATGATGTAATGATATAAATATACTGAAAGTCTGGATTCGGATCCTCACAGGAGATACCTGAAACTTTGATGTTGAATTTTTTATACTATAATTGTGTATAAAGTATTTTTTCACTTGGGATAATAAGAATAGTATCTATTCAACAAGATGAGTAAATANGTTTAGCTCCCAGGTGTAAAAGTTGACAGTTAGTTAACGAAAGTATAGCTACGATGTGATATTATGATGTAATGATATAAATATACTGAAAGTCTGGATTCGGATCCTCACAGGAGATACCTGAAACTTTGATGTTGAATTTTTGATACTATAATTATATATTAAATATTTTTTTACTTGGGATAATAATAATAGTATCCATTCAACAAGATGAGTAAATAAAATACTATGTTTAAGATTGAAAAGTGTTTTTTTTTTATTGAAATAACAAAATGTCTATATTTTCTTTGAAAAAGTACAAGTTTTGGTAGTTTAACATTTTTTTTGTGTAAAATTCTAACAAAATTACAACTTCTTTGGTTAATCAACATAATTATAGTATCTTCTAATTATAAAAATAGAAAAAAAAACTAAAAGGTCTTATGAGATCAATTAGCACAGCACCAACATTACACCTACAAATCAGCACAATCTCTGCACGTAAAATTCACGTGCTCCATACATATTGGCTTCTCACACTTCGAACAGCAATGTTTTGTTTTCCTCTTTTTATTTAGTACAGTCACCACACCTGACATATTTACCAGCCATTTTTTTGGGAACTGGTGATGAAGGTTCTCCCAGTTGATCAGCAATCCTCTTTCAAGTTTTCTTTGGAAGATGTACATTTTGTTGTCTAATGCGAAGACTATCATTTATCAGATTCAAACCCAAATTACAAATGAAGTTGCAATGCAGATTCCGGCTCTTCTGAATCATCCAAAATACCCTCCTGCTCTGAATCGCTTTCTTCACTTCTTTGAGAAACTTTGTCAATCTCTTCTTCGCTCTTGGAGTCACAGGAACTAGCACTTGAACAGTTTTCTAATAATTCTTGTAGCCAATGTTCATTTTCTTCATAAGACATCTTGAAAAATCTAAAAATAAATCTAAGAATACTATAAATAACTATAACTCATAAACTTACTGTCAACTCAAAAATGTAACACCGACTATGAGGTTGGGTGTGATGTACCCCAGCCACCTTTGCGCATGTGTATCTCCTGCTGACGACGGTGCGACACTAAACTCAACACTGTACCTTGCCCCACTCCCTTACCTCCAGCTACTGTGACGACAGGATTTGCATGGCAACAATAACATTAAGTAATCTGTGTTTAAAAACTTCTCGGTTACGACATACCTGACCTCACTCACACCAGGTTAAATAAAAATATAATATCAAACAAGTATTTGTTGCTTAATTAGAATGTAACAGTAATTTTCTTATAAAAATATTTAAATATCATTTTAAGTAATGATTTGAGACTACAAATACAATAAATTGTATTAGAATATGTTTTTTTAAATTAGAATTAAAAGACACAAAGTTATTAGTAATTATCATAAAACAAATATTCTAAAAATATTGCAGGTGCATATTGCACCTGATTGCAATATTGCAATCAATGATAAAATTTGAAAAAAATTCATGAAAGTGTTTGAATACATTGAAAGAATTTCCATTGTTATCAAATGTAAAAACTAGCTAAAAGTTTTAATACAACTCTAATAAAGTTATATAACTTTACTGGAATTGTACTAAATGTATTTAAACTCAACAATTGAAAATACATATGTTGTTTATAAAATGTTATTCAATAATAGACAAACTAAACACTATCAGATGGTGTTAAAATCTTTTTTATAATGCAAGTACTTTCAACAATACAAAATCATTGCTAATGAGCATTTCGAATTTAGAATAGAATGTGCAGTATAAAATTCTCAACATTTAAACATTTAAAATTCACAGTGGAATTTGATGATTTCAAGCATGAGGAAGAACAAAAATTTGAAACAAAAAGCACAGTGGAACTCTGAAAACATTGTGTTATGAATCTGTAATGCTTTGTACATTTTTATATCATGAATCTGTGTGTCTTTGTGGTTTAAAAAGTTGAGCTACAAGTTAGGAAGTTTAAGTGTGGGTGTATTGCACACTTGAACTTCCTATAATGTTATTCGGGAAAATCAAATCTTTTCTGAAAAAAATTAGTAATGATTTATAGTTTAAAAATGTTTTAAGTTAAACAATTCTAATTTTAATAGTATAGAAGTTTTTGAATTTTTATATTTTAATGATTTTTATGAAATTATATAAGCAAATATAACTCTATAACTGTTGCAATTAATTTTCAATAAATTTTCTTTTTCTAGCAAGGATTTCTAATTTGAAAGTAAAATCAGTTTATAAACGAAGGTCATACAGAATAAGAGTAAGTAAAATATTTATAAATGTACGTAGCTTTATAAATTTTAAAATATAATTGAATTTACATGTAGCAAATGTCAGAGTTTTTAATTATATGCAATATTTTATTCTTGTAACTGATTTATTCTTATTATTTAGCCATTTATCATATATGAATATTTTATATAATTGTATAATGTCAAAAACTGACAATTTTATTTGCTTATAGGCTATATGGTCAAATGGTAGATACAATGAAGTGTTAAAAACAAGTCATGAAATTATTGTCTTCCATCAAAAGGTATAATTAAAATAATTTAGTTTATTTAAATTTTGAACTTTTTAACTGTTGAATTTGATAATTATTTATGATTTGATACTTATTATGCTCTTTTTTTAAAATTAAACTAAAATGTCTCCAGGATAATGTATGTGCTATTTTCTACAAGATTATTATCATCGTTGAGATTATAATTGGTTTAATTTAACTTCTATCTAAATTATTTTTGAGTTTTTTAAAAAATTAATTAAAAACTGATCTTAATAACTAGAAAAATTACATATAACAATAGAGATTAGATTATTATTATTTTTCTGTTAAGCCTTCTCTCATTTCTCAAAATATTTATTTACAATTTAATGCCAGATGTGATAGGTTTTTGCTGCTGTTCTCTTCATGTCCTAACTACTTCCTGTAATAATTCTTAATTTCAGATACTATTTTGATACTTATACTTAATTTTTAATAGCTATATTTCTCTTTCATTAAATCCTGTAACTCTTACAAATGGTCAAAAATTTTAATTTCTGTGTTTCTCTCTTTTCAATTCTGTGTGACTGCTCTTTTGATATAACATTGTGTAATATTATTGAAATGTTAGTACTATTAGTCTTCTTAAATTGATTTCTTTTCATTAATTAATTAATAAGACAATTTTTCTTCATCTATCTATCTTCATTTATTGAATTATTTCAGTTTTAGTAATTTGTGGATTATAGTCAAACATAACTAGTCAGNACAATTGATTAGATTTTGTTGTAATTTTCTATAATAATTTTTACTTCAATTTTCAATTTAATATTATGGAAAATATACATTCAAAATAATTTATATCTTCACTTTAATATATGAAGAAAAATAATTAAAATATGACAGATGAAATTAAATTTATTTAGTAGACTTATTATATTTTTTGAATTGTGACTTCCTTACATTATTCATATGATTTATTTCTGCATTAGTCTTTTTTAAGGCAAAGTGTAGAAGTCACTAGGTTTTATATTTAATCATCATAAACTGAGTGATTAATCTCAGACTCAAATTCAAGCTAAGCTTTATCAATGAATTTTAATAATAAAATATAATTAACCTATTTTTGTCTATATTTTCAGAGCTGGTCAACAACAGCCATNACTTGGATTACGTGAATCCATTCGAACCTACAACTTAAATTTCAAGCTTTAAACGACATGAACGATCGAATTTCTACTTATAACGGACATCGAACGTCTTTAGAAGCTGATTAGAACCTGAAGCAGAACCCAGAAGGGGTTCGAAAACGTTTGTTTTCCGATCTTTTGCATGATCACACCGTAATTGGTTCAGGTGTGTTGATTTTTTTTTTTTTGATATAATGTTTTAAAGCAAATTTAAAATTTTTAAATTCATGAAGTATTTCGATAAAAAAATAAAAAGTAATAATAGTATATAACAAGTTAAGTTTAGTATTTTATTATTTGTTAATGAAAGATTTTAGAGATAAATTTAATTTTGTTACTTGCTTTTTATTGATATAGTTACTATAACTAGTCAAAACGAAGAAATTACTGAAGAAGCCATTTCAGCTCTAAATGATTATCTTAGGTAAATCAAGTTATAATTTGAAATTTAATGATGATATTAATGTTGCATTATATTTTAATCAAATTTTCTTACTCATTTCATTTTTTTTTTGTTTTATGATTATACTTGATAATGTTTAATACAACTTTTAAATTTATTTTTTATTCTAAACATAAGTTTTATTTGATGTAATTTAAATTTTCAACTGTATTATAAGTGAATTTTTACCATACTTAAAATTATCAATACTTTAACATTATAACTAATATTTATAAGTAGAGAGTTTGGTTTCATCATCTGTAATACCCAGCTTTTATAATTCTGTTTCATATGTAGTGCTTTAAGTTTCTATAACAATGACTTTTAAGTGCAAAGTTTTTAAGTTTGGTTCTATTTTTTTATATAGATTCAAAAAATAGTCATACAATAGCTACATTAATTTTTTTTACCTTTAAAGTATTTGTCAAAAATTAAAATCTGATACATAAAATTAAAAAATATATATATTTAAAAGAACATGGAAGTGTGACAAATTGAAGCTCTTGGAGACACATAGTGCTAACCCTCAGAATCCTGTTTCTGAGGTAATTGAATTTAAATGTTTGGAAAAAAATCCAAAAATGAAAAATCTCAAAATGATGAGATGGTAGCCACATCTACAGGCAATGTTCAGAGAGCAAAAGTATTAATTAACACACAACTATTTATATGATTTTAGGACTTTTTTTGAACATTCAAACTCAGTTACCTCGGATGTGATTCTGACGGTTAGCACTATATGATCCTGAGGGCTTCAATTATAAAAATGCTTTTCTAATAAATATAATTAAAATTTTATTGAACTTCAAAATATTATAATTTGCAGTTTAATAAAACAAAAATGATCAATTTTGTTTTAATAGGCAATTGACAACGCATCTTCCTATTCACATTCTGGAATGTGATCATGTAATTAATTTTTTTAAATTGCCACTCCATGGTCGTGGAGGAGCACGAAACGGAAAGATTTTTTCTAATGATTCGTTCCCTGAAGATGGAGCTCGAGTTCCTTCAATTACCATATATAATTCACATAGAGCGGATGGAAGTTCAAGATCAAAAAATAATCCTCATCTAAACTCTAATCATAATAACTGTAATTTTTCATCTGAATGCAGGTGAGTACATAAATAAAAATTGATTGCTTTGTTTGTGTCAAAAAAGAATTGTTACTTATATCAAGTTAAATAATTAAAGTTCTGACTTTATATTTTTAAAATGATCAAATGTAAATAAATTTAGAGCAAAATTTTAAATGATGGCTTTAATAATAATTCAAGAATTTCTAGTTTTAAACAAATAAAAAAATTATTTTAATATAACTATTAATAAAATATTAATAGTTATAATTATCTTCCATTTATAACATGGAAGATAATTATAACTATTAATAAAATATTAATAGTTATAATTATCTTCCATTTATAACATGGAAGATAATTATAACTATTAATAAAATATACAAGTTTATCATTATTTTTATATTTCAAATATATTATTTATCTGAATTTACTGAAAATATGGAATTATTATTCAGATGTATGATACATTTTATTAATTTTGTTGAAAGTGCATCAAAGAAGAAAAGTAAAAATTAATGCCAAAATGTATTTAATTTGTATGAAAAAAATAATCATACATATCAAAATTATCTATACTATAATGATTTGTTTAAAAGTGAAAGGACCACCAGTGGCCGAGTGGTTCTGTTCCTGAACACTGGAAGTTCAGTTGTGGGTTCGCACTTTGCCAGGACGGGCTGGTCGTAGAATTTGTCGGATTTTTTCCACTTCTGTAATAGCTGAATAGGAGCCAGCTACCCTTAAAAAGACCTCCCGGAAGGCATCCCTCTAGGCAGATTGTCCAAGTGGTGCATTACCATAACTTAATAAACAAACAACAAACATTAAAAATGAAAATTGAACTCATGCTAATTTATTTTTACAGTATTTATATTTGTTTAATTTCTAACATTTATTATTTTTTAAAATTTAATACAAATTTATAATTAAAAATACATTAAACCGAGATATAAACTCTGACGACTCTGATTAAAATAATTATTGCATTAATTAGTAATTTTTAAAAAATTATTTAGAGGATTTTTAAGTAAAAGTTTTTTCTTTGAATGTATAAAAATTGATTAAGGCAGTGATTTTTAAACTTTGATGTGCACTCCCTTTAGTGCAAGATACCTTTCCTGGGAGTCTGGGTGTATTACTTTGTCTAAATATATTTTAGCTTAACTTTTTAGACTAATATGAGAATAAGTGACTGTCTTACCATCTTAAAAAAAAAGAGCTCAATGAATCTTTCATAGACATGCAAGAGTTACATTGTAAAAATGAAAAATCTTGATTATTTATTGTGACTTGTCACAATGCTGGATAGCAATTTTTAATATATTTTAATTTAAAAATAAATTGGGGCCTCCCACTCCTAAGCTTTCCATATCTGTTCTCAGTTTTCATCTATCTAACTCTGTTCTTAAGATTAATGAAGGACAGACAGCAACGAGAACTTACAGGTCTACAATTTGAAAATTGTAACCCAAACAGGTATGGGGTGACAGATTCAGAATTCTGATTTAAAGCATTAATATCATATTTAACTATCTCAAATAATTCATTAAAAGTATAGGAACAAAAATTTATTCTAAATAATAATTGAATTTTAATTTAACATAGAATAAACTATACCGACTTTTCAAATAATTATTACATTAGGATCCCAGAAACGTGACATTCTATAAAATTCATCATGTTGTTCAAAGAAAAAAATACATGTAATCTAATTTTTTTGTCTACAACTTGACACTGGGATAAAAGTTATCATCCTTTATAAGCTACACTTGATAATAGCATCAATTGCACATGTTAATAAAGAATATAACACTTTTTTTCCAAGGTGTCACTGCAAAACACCACAACACAAATTCCACTAAATTCAAACTAGCCACTGAATAGTCAGTACTTTTTTAATTAAAATTTAACTCCAAATATAAATAGTCACTTCAGTACATAGTTAATGTGTATATGAATTTGAACATATGAAACCTTTAGGAAAATTTTGCTATTTATACTATCATCATCACTATCTGTAAAACTCATCATTTTTGGTAACTTGTCATCCTCTCATTGAATATGTGCACAAACTGATTAGTGAAGACTATGATTGGAATGTGTAGCTGGATGTCTGCAGATGTTCAAAGAATGAGTTTGATGCTTTCAGTGATGCACTTGAGATTTAACCTTGGGGAGCCAAGTTGAACAGTTAAAAAAGTTTTAATGCAAACTGAATAAAATTCCCACCTTGTGTGATTGCTAATTCATAAGTAATATAGAAATAGAAGACAGGACACAATATAAATAAAATATTGAATTTTAATTAGGAAAATATTTTTGAAAAATTTTTTTAATTAAAATTTAAAAAAATCTATTGGTGTTTACATCCAATTAAAAAAATATATGGGGTGTTTCTGCTTTTAAAAGCAGAAACACCCCATAGGAAGAATGGAAAGCAAGATGTCTGTATAACACCAGTTCCTTTTTTAAAAAAGATTTTTTTTAATTGGATGTAATTGTGTTTTTTAAAGGACTGTTTTTAAATTCTGGCAGCATGTAGCCTATAAAAAAAGGTCTGTCGCCATGAATGTGAAGTCTGGAACACAAAAAATAAATGGTGGCCCCTTTTGAGCAGACTGTCTTTAATTTTTTAATTCTAAAATCCATGAGAAAATTTGAGACAACATGCATGCTTACTTAAATAAAAAAAATATTGAATAGCATCATTTAAAAATTGTGAAATTTTATCAGAGGATTTCCAAAACTATATTAGAGCGAAACCAAAAGTTGTGTTGTACGAGGATATCCCCAATTTTCCAACTGTGTTTGAGCAAAATTGTGTTGTATGAGTGATACCTGTATTGCATATATGAAAAATAAAATAGAAGTATTCTAGTTATTTAAATAATATTTGAATTATATATAAAATTAATAATAATAACTTTATTGTTTAGTACTGTACAATCACAAACATCTGCCACGCCACCAGTCAGATCTCCTATTTCTTCACCTGTATCATCACCTTATGTTTCTCCTCCTCATTCTGGTTCAAATTCACGCTCAGCTTCACCTTGGATTCAGCGGCCTGTTCGAAACAGCGTTGAAGAGAAAGACTTTGCAACTTTTGAACGATTTTTGAAGAGAGAACATCTGCATGAATACTTTGATAAATTAAAGAATTTTAAATTAGAAGATGTATGTATTATTTTAATAAGTAACAATAGTTAACTAACTGCTATTCTTCAGATGCTGGCATATATATATATATATATATAACTTGTACTGACATATATTGAATTGTCACAAATCTGGTTAGCAGCAAGTAATTTAATTGCAGGTTACAGAGGCATTTTTAAATTGGGTTTGTGACAGTTTATTAGCATGAACACACCAGTATAAGTTGAATAGTTAAATAAATTTAATAGTTAAAGTAGATATTTAAATTTTATATTGGGTTACGCTGTCTGTTGCAATATTTGCAATTTGTGAAAATTATATTCACCTGGTGATTGAGTGACAAATAGTCAGAGAGCAGTTCTGAAAAAAAAGGGTCTCTTGATGAAAGAGTATTACAGAACATGAATCTGCCTTGGTCGAATACAACTTTACTGTTAATAAACAAAAATAAAATTGTTAATAAAATTGTTTGAGAAACACTGCATTTTTTATATTATCAGTCATCCTTTCATTTCAGATTGGTACAAAAAATCATAGTAATCGAAAAAGTAACCTGGTAAATAAAAATTGTTTTTGGCAAATAGGTTGGTGATTACTATAAAAACAGTCAGTGTGATCCTTGTTTTATTTATGTATTTAATAAATTAATAATAAATATATTTGAAAATTTTATAAATTTTTATAATAATAATAAATAACAATATTTACACAATAACAACAACAATTGAGTCTTTGGACAAGAATAAAATTACAGAAATTTAGGATTTCAACTGGCCAAGGTCACATAGAATATAAACAAAGGAATATAACAATAGCTTAAACAGTAATAATAACAGACCTGAATGCAAAATCTTGAATTATGGATCTAAACATTAAAATAACAGTTAATACATGTGTCAACTCAATACACACACATTTTTGGAGTTCTGTGTTGAACACAGGTTTAATGCACAATATTCAGTTTTTTTTTTTTTAAATGAACAACATTAATAAAACATAAATAAGAAAACTTCAAAATTCATTCCAGAATGTCCCTCAGATGCGACTGAGGACAATATATATATATATAATATAATATAATATAATATAGAACTCTTTATCAGTCATAGATCTAAAATTTCATGATAGACATTTTTATGACCTTAGATAGGATTATTTGCAAAAACTAAACCAAATTACTAACTAGCTTGGGAATGCCATTTTTGGAGGGACTGATGGCTTTATAGTTGCCAAACAAGATCAGCTCATAAACACAAAAGATTACAGAAAATGTGTGTTAAAACACTTACAGATAATACATACAGAAAATGCCAGATCAGACATAAAAGCTTTTAGCAAGTACAAATGACTATATAAACATTATATCAAATAACAAACATATCAAAATACATCAAAGATTTGCATACAATATGTTTAAATTGAAGAACAATATACAATTTATAAATATAATAATCAATTTTGCTTGCTTTCTATGTTTCTATAATTTTAATATTTGTAATTTTAAATACTATACTCAATTATATTGGTTTTCTAACTGACATTCCATTCTCTAATTTTTTGTGTAATAGCTGAAGATGACATAAAGTAGATTGAAAACGTTTTTGTTTTAATAAATGAATTTTGGCTTCCAGTAAAAGGCAATTTGTTTTCTATGTTTTATAAAATGGTGCCAGTTTTTTAGAATTTATTGGTAATAATAATAATTATAAAAGTGAAATACAATGGACCCTTGTAGAATGCATTATAGGAGTCCACATTCATAAAATGTATTTCTGACTTTTTGGCTATTTTGCCATTACACCATACTCATAGTTCCTACATAACATATGTGGTTTATACAATGCCCTTTCCTATAATATAGAATGCATCTTCTGCATTGTATGGGGGTTCACTGTAATTTACTTAAGCCTAAACAGATAGATTATTTTTTCAGGCTATACTAATGTTAAATTTGTATTTATTAAATATGTAGATTTTTGGTTAAATATAACTGATTATGTGCCATTTTGTATAAAGTAAAGGTAATTTATATAAGATGGCAGCCTTCAGGCCAAATCCAGATATTTAATTAATAATACAGTATATAGTTTTTATTTATTTAATAATTGGCTGCTGATAGCCCAGCAGATTATTGTTTATTATTACATGAATATGACACAGTCAATGTTATTGTGAGAAAAATTATTTCTAATAATCCCATTAAATTGTCTCTTTATTACATAGTTAGATAGCTGAACCATTTGATATTAAAGGAATGAAAGTTGCTTATTATTAGGACAAAATACATTTTATCTGCATAGATCTTGATTTCATAAAGATGTTTTTATGCTTATGTTAGTTTTAGGAATATTTTGCTTCTTAATAGATAAACTTTGTATTGTTTTAAATAATGTTTAGTAAGAAACTTTACAAATTTTGCTACCAAATATACTTTTTGTTTAAATTCAGCAGTTTCATTCTTTTATATCAAATTTTAAAGAGAAACAGAAAGGTATTAACATTATCATTTTGAAATTTTTCTAATATTTATTAGAAGAACAATATACAATTTATAAATATAATAATCAATTTTGCTTGCTTTCTATGTTTCTATAATTTTAATATTTGTAATTTTAAATACTATATAATGTTAAGTTAAGTATGTTAAGTTAGTAACGATTATTAATTACAATTAGTTTTTAAATGAGTTTTCCTTGCTTTCAGTTACAGTGCATGAGACAAGAAAAAATTGAACATTTGGGAATTTCTAAGTCTGTTGCTGGAAAAATAAGAAAAATTCTTGATAACCTTAGGTAAAAATTTGATATTTTTTAGTATATAAATAAAAACAATTGATTAGATTTTGTTGTAATTTTCTATAATAATTTTTACTTCAATTTTCAATTTAATATTATGGAAAATATACATTCAAAATAATTTATATCTTCACTTTAATATATGAAGAAAAATAATTAAAATATGACAGATGAAATTAAATTTATTTAGTAGACTTATTATATTTTTTGAATTGTGACTTCCTTACATTATTCATATGATTTATTTCTGCATTAGTCTTTTTTAAGGCAAAGTGTAGAAGTCACTAGGTTTTATATTTAATCATCATAAACTGAGTGATTAATCTCAGACTCAAATTCAAGCTAAGCTTTATCAATGAATTTTAATAATAAAATATAATTAACCTATTTTTGTCTATATTTTCAGAGCTGGTCAACAACAGCCATCAAGTAATTGGTATTATGCTGCTGTGCCTAAAGTTTTGCGTACAATTTTAAAACTATCTTCAGTTGCATAAATATTGAATATCACTAATTATTATTTTCAAAGTCATTTTTGCATTCTGCATTGAAAAACTTTTTGCTGTTAATTTTTATCTGTCACTATTTTTTTCTTTGTCTGTTCTAAAAATATCCCAAAGTTAGACAACAGTGAATACACTATCAAATTTATTTATTATTATAATAAGCTTTCTTTTATGTGTTTTATTTTATCAACTCTCTATTGAATATTGTTTAGACAGTTAGTCAAATAAAACACAAAAGAGAGCTTATTATAATAAATAATTCTGATAGTGTATTTTTATATAAGCTAATTATGAATTTATAATAAAAGTAATAGTTTTAAATATACAAGAAATTTTTATTAAATAATTTTTATAAAACAGATTCATAGAATTTGTTTAAAATGGAGCTATTTACAAAAGATCTGAAATGATGATAGTTTGAATATTATTATTTTTATTGAAATTTTAGTATATCTAGTTTGCAAAATATAATAGATTCCACTTACTGTAATCACAGATAATGTTATTAATTGATTATAATTATCAAAATTAGTAGGTTCCAAAACACATTTAAAAAACTTTTCTTATTGTAATCAAAGTTTAGTTGTAATTATCCTCATCATTGGATAGATGGGCCTTTTTAATGCCATGTTAATTAGTGCTGTTATTTGCTTACAAAATTACAATTTTAACAAAATTGCTAGCTTTACACTAGCTGTTGTTGATGTTCGTAGCACACAAACAATACTGGATGAATTTTGTTTTAATTAATAATGATTATAATTAATAAAGTTTTTAAGTTATACAATTTGTAATTGTTCTAACACTCATTTACTTTTTCTGCTTATTATCAGTTTAGGTAAGATTCAAAGTGATTAAAATAAGTAGAGTCTACTGTATTTATCTTAGGATGATTTCCAGAATGTTTGTGCCTATCTTGCTACATACCATATTTACTTGAATGTAAGATTTACTATTTTTCAGGTTATGGTATCTCTGAAAATATAATGCATCATATGTTTGATGGCCTCTTAGATCAATGTAATATGTAATAATTAACATCCTCTAGTGTCATGCATTTTGTTTATCTGTCACTAATTCCATTGCATTATTTTAATGATTTTTAATAAAATTAGGCTAAAAACTAGCAATATATGTCAGATTTTATTGATTATTCTGACAACCACTTAAAAGGTATTTTTAGACAATTAAGCAAACTTGCAGTATCTTTGCAGTATCAATTGCCTGACACGATCATACTTCAGGTAATTACAATTACAATTATGATTCAGTCTACAAATTATTATTTGTTGACTTGCAACTCTTGCAGTTTCTGATCTGAAATGCATATAAATGAAAGAATTGTTAATGAAATTCTGAATAATTCTTGGCTTTGGGTGATTGTTGGAATTGGAAAGATATTGCAAGTTTGCTTAATTGTCTAAAAAGACCTTTTAATTAAGTGGTTGTTAGAATAACTAATGATTTTTATTAAACTGATATTTGTAATGGTCAAATAGTAACTACTTGAGAGAGGTCACGAGATCAATCTATTAATCTATTACAGTAACATTGTAAGTACTTGGATGAAAATTGCAGAAAAAGTGGTGTGGCTTCCTTTCAAGAAATATTACATTTCCAAAAAGGAATATATTGCTTAAAAGGAACTGAAGACTCACATCTTTCCACATGAAAGATGTGAGCTCTGAATCCAGTGTTTATTCAGAAGAACCTAACACAAAGTGAAGAGATTTTAGACTTCAGTACCATAGAAGAATATGATACATAACTATTTTACATGCAATAAATACAGAAAAAAACAGAATTTTTTTGTCAACAGAATCATTTGTTGACAAATTTTTCTTGAGTTGTCTATTTTCCAAGAAAAAGAAAAGAAAAACTTATGGGTGAGCACAAAGAAATTAAACTGTATCTTAGATCTAATAGACTAGATGGCATCTTATATTCAAGTAAATATGATAGAACAATTTTCAATTATCCCATATATATCTATTTAAATTTTCATTTCTTTACTCTCATTCAACTAATTCAATAATTTATATGAAGACATGTCAGAATAATATAAGCTGTAATTGTGTTAAAAATAAAATAAAATATATGATTGAAAATGGCCAATAAATAATTATCTTGGAGTTCTAATTTAACTTCATATTATTTTTTTCTGTGGATATTGGCAAAGGAGGAAGTTAACAAAATTAAACTGAAAAATATTGAACTTAGAGTACACCTAGATAACCCTGGAGATGTTAGTAACCAATATAAATAATTGATCCAGATAAAAAATACAAAATGTTGAGTAGCCCAAATCTCATATTGAGCTGTAATTTGACATTTATTTTATATGAATTAGTTGAATAGAAATATGAAATAAAAATTTAAAAATAGGTGTGACTGTTTGTTCATTATGTATAGTATTAATATGCATTTGAGAAATATCAATAAGATCTCACATTGCTGGACATCAGTTGGCTTAGGCTAAGTATAAACTAGTTGACATAACAGCAAACTGGTCATCATAGGCCAATCATTAGCTGTACAGTCATCAATTCAATGTCATTCTATATTATACCTTTGACAGAAAATAGGTGGTTCTTTCAATGACTTTCAGATTCAACATGTTGGATTTTTCAAGCACAATATTTATGCCACTTATTTCAGCTACAAGCTCTGATTTCACATCAAACTTTTTGATTGATTATCAAAATATTTCATTAATTTAACATTACAGTTATTTTATTAAATTATTGTAACTATAAAATATACATATGATTGTATAACATATATATTTAGCAATATGTAGTACATTTCTTATTAATCACTTCTTTGGTAGTAAAAAATACTCTCAAGAAGTAATTGCAAAAAATTATAAGTAACACATTGTGATTACCGATTTTTATAATTTTGTAAACAAACTCTTTTGAGTTATAATTCCTAGGATGTTAGAGGAAATGTTTATTGGGCCTTTAGAACATGAGTGATATCATGAGCCATGACATCGCATTAAAAGTGATGGCATTGACTAATTTGCACCTAGTCTTAAGTAATCTTGTGGCTTTATTTTTAGATTGTGGATTTGAAATGGGACTTCCACCTAGTTAATTTAATTCATTCAACACTATAATATCATTTAGATTGAATCTTATAATGTATGTTCTTACTATTAAAGTACCAGTACATATAATTAAGGTAAGGTTATCTGTATGTGATATGGATAATCTTATCTTAAAACTTTATCTATATACCTAATCTGATTATACACTTTTTTTTTGTCTTTTTACACTTTATTGTTATTATTAATATAGTTACATTGGAACAAATGAGTACTTTTATTATATTTGTTGACAGAAATTTTAGCCACAAAATAAATATAATTTATCATTAAGGTCATTCTAAAAGTAAAGAACATTTATCTCTAGATATTTTTATTTAAGATAATGAAACAAAACTTATTTTACAACACATATGATACCTTAGCTACTTTTCTATATATTTGCCATACAAATTTAAACATTTTTCTTAGCGTGTCACCAGCTTTTCTATGCCTTCTGCACACTCAGTTACTGCGAAGTTCTTGAACCGGTCATTAACAGCCTCTTTCAATTTGTTGTCACTTCCACAGTGATTTCCAGCCAAAAAATCTTTCAATTTTGGGTAAAGATGGTAATCACTCGGAGCCAAGTCCGGGCTATAAGGAGGATGTTCAAAAACTTCCCACTTAAACTGCTGAAGCAAGTTCTTTGTCAACACAGCAGTTTGTGCGTTATCCTGAAGAAGCACAATGCCTTCGGACAACAATCCCTGCTGTTTGTTTCAAATTGAAGCTTCATAGATCACATTACCATAAATCTTGGTTGTCTGTCTGTAAATTTTGATAGGGTAGATTTTTTTTGCATTCAAAAAGCGTATTACACTACGAACCTCACACTTGGCGGGATCTTTAATTTAATTAATTTTTCACATATTTCAAAGTTACACTATAAACAGTAAACAATTGTTGCAGCTTGCTGTTAGCATCAGACTTTTGGGAATAAATGGGAAGGTCCATGATGCGGCAGTGGGTAGGGGGTGGGGAGAGAACTGCGTAGCTCGTCTGATCAAAATGTTCTTTTCTTTTAGAATGACCCTCGTATAAAAAAAGAAATTAACTATTTTGCACCTTTGAAATATTTTTATCAGTTCATTACATAATAATAATTGCTGAATTTTATATATTGTTATAGGTAACAGTAGTTAAAGTTTTAAAAAATAGGAATTTTATATTTTGTAGTTTATAAAATTATGTGAAGGTGTATCAGAATTTAAATGGACCCAACAATAAATATCAAAATTAGTAGGTTCCAAAACACATTTAAAAAACTTTTCTTATTGTAATCAAAGTTTAGTTGTAATTATCCTCATCATTGGATAGATGGGCNATTTTATCAGAGGATTTCCAAAACTATATTAGAGCGAAACCAAAAGTTGTGTTGTACGAGGATATCCCCAATTTTCCAACTGTGTTTGAGCAAAATTGTGTTGTATGAGTGATACCTGTATTGCATATATGAAAAATAAAATAGAAGTATTCTAGTTATTTAAATAATATTTGAATTATATATAAAATTAATAATAATAACTTTATTGTTTAGTACTGTACAATCACAAACATCTGCCACGCCACCAGTCAGATCTCCTATTTCTTCACCTGTATCATCACCTTATGTTTCTCCTCCTCATTCTGGTTCAAATTCACGCTCAGCTTCACCTTGGATTCAGCGGCCTGTTCGAAACAGCGTTGAAGAGAAAGACTTTGCAACTTTTGAACGATTTTTGAAGAGAGAACATCTGCATGAATACTTTGATAAATTAAAGAATTTTAAATTAGAAGATGTATGTATTATTTTAATAAGTAACAATAGTTAACTAACTGCTATTCTTCAGATGCTGGCATATATATATATATATATATAACTTGTACTGACATATATTGAATTGTCACAAATCTGGTTAGCAGCAAGTAATTTAATTGCAGGTTACAGAGGCATTTTTAAATTGGGTTTGTGACAGTTTATTAGCATGAACACACCAGTATAAGTTGAATAGTTAAATAAATTTAATAGTTAAAGTAGATATTTAAATTTTATATTGGGTTACGCTGTCTGTTGCAATATTTGCAATTTGTGAAAATTATATTCACCTGGTGATTGAGTGACAAATAGTCAGAGAGCAGTTCTGAAAAAAAAGGGTCTCTTGATGAAAGAGTATTACAGAACATGAATCTGCCTTGGTCGAATACAACTTTACTGTTAATAAACAAAAATAAAATTGTTAATAAAATTGTTTGAGAAACACTGCATTTTTTATATTATCAGTCATCCTTTCATTTCAGATTGGTACAAAAAATCATAGTAATCGAAAAAGTAACCTGGTAAATAAAAATTGTTTTTGGCAAATAGGTTGGTGATTACTATAAAAACAGTCAGTGTGATCCTTGTTTTATTTATGTATTTAATAAATTAATAATAAATATATTTGAAAATTTTATAAATTTTTATAATAATAATAAATAACAATATTTACACAATAACAACAACAATTGAGTCTTTGGACAAGAATAAAATTACAGAAATTTAGGATTTCAACTGGCCAAGGTCACATAGAATATAAACAAAGGAATATAACAATAGCTTAAACAGTAATAATAACAGACCTGAATGCAAAATCTTGAATTATGGATCTAAACATTAAAATAACAGTTAATACATGTGTCAACTCAATACACACACATTTTTGGAGTTCTGTGTTGAACACAGGTTTAATGCACAATATTCAGTTTTTTTTTTTTTAAATGAACAACATTAATAAAACATAAATAAGAAAACTTCAAAATTCATTCCAGAATGTCCCTCAGATGCGACTGAGGACAATATATATATATATAATATAATATAATATAATATAGAACTCTTTATCAGTCATAGATCTAAAATTTCATGATAGACATTTTTATGACCTTAGATAGGATTATTTGCAAAAACTAAACCAAATTACTAACTAGCTTGGGAATGCCATTTTTGGAGGGACTGATGGCTTTATAGTTGCCAAACAAGATCAGCTCATAAACACAAAAGATTACAGAAAATGTGTGTTAAAACACTTACAGATAATACATACAGAAAATGCCAGATCAGACATAAAAGCTTTTAGCAAGTACAAATGACTATATAAACATTATATCAAATAACAAACATATCAAAATACATCAAAGATTTGCATACAATATGTTTAAATTGAAGAACAATATACAATTTATAAATATAATAATCAATTTTGCTTGCTTTCTATGTTTCTATAATTTTAATATTTGTAATTTTAAATACTATACTCAATTATATTGGTTTTCTAACTGACATTCCATTCTCTAATTTTTTGTGTAATAGCTGAAGATGACATAAAGTAGATTGAAAACGTTTTTGTTTTAATAAATGAATTTTGGCTTCCAGTAAAAGGCAATTTGTTTTCTATGTTTTATAAAATGGTGCCAGTTTTTTAGAATTTATTGGTAATAATAATAATTATAAAAGTGAAATACAATGGACCCTTGTAGAATGCATTATAGGAGTCCACATTCATAAAATGTATTTCTGACTTTTTGGCTATTTTGCCATTACACCATACTCATAGTTCCTACATAACATATGTGGTTTATACAATGCCCTTTCCTATAATATAGAATGCATCTTCTGCATTGTATGGGGGTTCACTGTAATTTACTTAAGCCTAAACAGATAGATTATTTTTTCAGGCTATACTAATGTTAAATTTGTATTTATTAAATATGTAGATTTTTGGTTAAATATAACTGATTATGTGCCATTTTGTATAAAGTAAAGGTAATTTATATAAGATGGCAGCCTTCAGGCCAAATCCAGATATTTAATTAATAATACAGTATATAGTTTTTATTTATTTAATAATTGGCTGCTGATAGCCCAGCAGATTATTGTTTATTATTACATGAATATGACACAGTCAATGTTATTGTGAGAAAAATTATTTCTAATAATCCCATTAAATTGTCTCTTTATTACATAGTTAGATAGCTGAACCATTTGATATTAAAGGAATGAAAGTTGCTTATTATTAGGACAAAATACATTTTATCTGCATAGATCTTGATTTCATAAAGATGTTTTTATGCTTATGTTAGTTTTAGGAATATTTTGCTTCTTAATAGATAAACTTTGTATTGTTTTAAATAATGTTTAGTAAGAAACTTTACAAATTTTGCTACCAAATATACTTTTTGTTTAAATTCAGCAGTTTCATTCTTTTATATCAAATTTTAAAGAGAAACAGAAAGGTATTAACATTATCATTTTGAAATTTTTCTAATATTTATTAGAAGAACAATATACAATTTATAAATATAATAATCAATTTTGCTTGCTTTCTATGTTTCTATAATTTTAATATTTGTAATTTTAAATACTATATAATGTTAAGTTAAGTATGTTAAGTTAGTAACGATTATTAATTACAATTAGTTTTTAAATGAGTTTTCCTTGCTTTCAGTTACAGTGCATGAGACAAGAAAAAATTGAACATTTGGGAATTTCTAAGTCTGTTGCTGGAAAAATAAGAAAAATTCTTGATAACCTTAGGTAAAAATTTGATATTTTTTAGTATATAAATAAAAACAATTGATTAGATTTTGTTGTAATTTTCTATAATAATTTTTACTTCAATTTTCAATTTAATATTATGGAAAATATACATTCAAAATAATTTATATCTTCACTTTAATATATGAAGAAAAATAATTAAAATATGACAGATGAAATTAAATTTATTTAGTAGACTTATTATATTTTTTGAATTGTGACTTCCTTACATTATTCATATGATTTATTTCTGCATTAGTCTTTTTTAAGGCAAAGTGTAGAAGTCACTAGGTTTTATATTTAATCATCATAAACTGAGTGATTAATCTCAGACTCAAATTCAAGCTAAGCTTTATCAATGAATTTTAATAATAAAATATAATTAACCTATTTTTGTCTATATTTTCAGAGCTGGTCAACAACAGCCATCAAGTAATTGGTATTATGCTGCTGTGCCTAAAGTTTTGCGTACAATTTTAAAACTATCTTCAGTTGCATAAATATTGAATATCACTAATTATTATTTTCAAAGTCATTTTTGCATTCTGCATTGAAAAACTTTTTGCTGTTAATTTTTATCTGTCACTATTTTTTTCTTTGTCTGTTCTAAAAATATCCCAAAGTTAGACAACAGTGAATACACTATCAAATTTATTTATTATTATAATAAGCTTTCTTTTATGTGTTTTATTTTATCAACTCTCTATTGAATATTGTTTAGACAGTTAGTCAAATAAAACACAAAAGAGAGCTTATTATAATAAATAATTCTGATAGTGTATTTTTATATAAGCTAATTATGAATTTATAATAAAAGTAATAGTTTTAAATATACAAGAAATTTTTATTAAATAATTTTTATAAAACAGATTCATAGAATTTGTTTAAAATGGAGCTATTTACAAAAGATCTGAAATGATGATAGTTTGAATATTATTATTTTTATTGAAATTTTAGTATATCTAGTTTGCAAAATATAATAGATTCCACTTACTGTAATCACAGATAATGTTATTAATTGATTATAATTATCAAAATTAGTAGGTTCCAAAACACATTTAAAAAACTTTTCTTATTGTAATCAAAGTTTAGTTGTAATTATCCTCATCATTGGATAGATGGGCCTTTTTAATGCCATGTTAATTAGTGCTGTTATTTGCTTACAAAATTACAATTTTAACAAAATTGCTAGCTTTACACTAGCTGTTGTTGATGTTCGTAGCACACAAACAATACTGGATGAATTTTGTTTTAATTAATAATGATTATAATTAATAAAGTTTTTAAGTTATACAATTTGTAATTGTTCTAACACTCATTTACTTTTTCTGCTTATTATCAGTTTAGGTAAGATTCAAAGTGATTAAAATAAGTAGAGTCTACTGTATTTATCTTAGGATGATTTCCAGAATGTTTGTGCCTATCTTGCTACATACCATATTTACTTGAATGTAAGATTTACTATTTTTCAGGTTATGGTATCTCTGAAAATATAATGCATCATATGTTTGATGGCCTCTTAGATCAATGTAATATGTAATAATTAACATCCTCTAGTGTCATGCATTTTGTTTATCTGTCACTAATTCCATTGCATTATTTTAATGATTTTTAATAAAATTAGGCTAAAAACTAGCAATATATGTCAGATTTTATTGATTATTCTGACAACCACTTAAAAGGTATTTTTAGACAATTAAGCAAACTTGCAGTATCTTTGCAGTATCAATTGCCTGACACGATCATACTTCAGGTAATTACAATTACAATTATGATTCAGTCTACAAATTATTATTTGTTGACTTGCAACTCTTGCAGTTTCTGATCTGAAATGCATATAAATGAAAGAATTGTTAATGAAATTCTGAATAATTCTTGGCTTTGGGTGATTGTTGGAATTGGAAAGATATTGCAAGTTTGCTTAATTGTCTAAAAAGACCTTTTAATTAAGTGGTTGTTAGAATAACTAATGATTTTTATTAAACTGATATTTGTAATGGTCAAATAGTAACTACTTGAGAGAGGTCACGAGATCAATCTATTAATCTATTACAGTAACATTGTAAGTACTTGGATGAAAATTGCAGAAAAAGTGGTGTGGCTTCCTTTCAAGAAATATTACATTTCCAAAAAGGAATATATTGCTTAAAAGGAACTGAAGACTCACATCTTTCCACATGAAAGATGTGAGCTCTGAATCCAGTGTTTATTCAGAAGAACCTAACACAAAGTGAAGAGATTTTAGACTTCAGTACCATAGAAGAATATGATACATAACTATTTTACATGCAATAAATACAGAAAAAAACAGAATTTTTTTGTCAACAGAATCATTTGTTGACAAATTTTTCTTGAGTTGTCTATTTTCCAAGAAAAAGAAAAGAAAAACTTATGGGTGAGCACAAAGAAATTAAACTGTATCTTAGATCTAATAGACTAGATGGCATCTTATATTCAAGTAAATATGATAGAACAATTTTCAATTATCCCATATATATCTATTTAAATTTTCATTTCTTTACTCTCATTCAACTAATTCAATAATTTATATGAAGACATGTCAGAATAATATAAGCTGTAATTGTGTTAAAAATAAAATAAAATATATGATTGAAAATGGCCAATAAATAATTATCTTGGAGTTCTAATTTAACTTCATATTATTTTTTTCTGTGGATATTGGCAAAGGAGGAAGTTAACAAAATTAAACTGAAAAATATTGAACTTAGAGTACACCTAGATAACCCTGGAGATGTTAGTAACCAATATAAATAATTGATCCAGATAAAAAATACAAAATGTTGAGTAGCCCAAATCTCATATTGAGCTGTAATTTGACATTTATTTTATATGAATTAGTTGAATAGAAATATGAAATAAAAATTTAAAAATAGGTGTGACTGTTTGTTCATTATGTATAGTATTAATATGCATTTGAGAAATATCAATAAGATCTCACATTGCTGGACATCAGTTGGCTTAGGCTAAGTATAAACTAGTTGACATAACAGCAAACTGGTCATCATAGGCCAATCATTAGCTGTACAGTCATCAATTCAATGTCATTCTATATTATACCTTTGACAGAAAATAGGTGGTTCTTTCAATGACTTTCAGATTCAACATGTTGGATTTTTCAAGCACAATATTTATGCCACTTATTTCAGCTACAAGCTCTGATTTCACATCAAACTTTTTGATTGATTATCAAAATATTTCATTAATTTAACATTACAGTTATTTTATTAAATTATTGTAACTATAAAATATACATATGATTGTATAACATATATATTTAGCAATATGTAGTACATTTCTTATTAATCACTTCTTTGGTAGTAAAAAATACTCTCAAGAAGTAATTGCAAAAAATTATAAGTAACACATTGTGATTACCGATTTTTATAATTTTGTAAACAAACTCTTTTGAGTTATAATTCCTAGGATGTTAGAGGAAATGTTTATTGGGCCTTTAGAACATGAGTGATATCATGAGCCATGACATCGCATTAAAAGTGATGGCATTGACTAATTTGCACCTAGTCTTAAGTAATCTTGTGGCTTTATTTTTAGATTGTGGATTTGAAATGGGACTTCCACCTAGTTAATTTAATTCATTCAACACTATAATATCATTTAGATTGAATCTTATAATGTATGTTCTTACTATTAAAGTACCAGTACATATAATTAAGGTAAGGTTATCTGTATGTGATATGGATAATCTTATCTTAAAACTTTATCTATATACCTAATCTGATTATACACTTTTTTTTTGTCTTTTTACACTTTATTGTTATTATTAATATAGTTACATTGGAACAAATGAGTACTTTTATTATATTTGTTGACAGAAATTTTAGCCACAAAATAAATATAATTTATCATTAAGGTCATTCTAAAAGTAAAGAACATTTATCTCTAGATATTTTTATTTAAGATAATGAAACAAAACTTATTTTACAACACATATGATACCTTAGCTACTTTTCTATATATTTGCCATACAAATTTAAACATTTTTCTTAGCGTGTCACCAGCTTTTCTATGCCTTCTGCACACTCAGTTACTGCGAAGTTCTTGAACCGGTCATTAACAGCCTCTTTCAATTTGTTGTCACTTCCACAGTGATTTCCAGCCAAAAAATCTTTCAATTTTGGGTAAAGATGGTAATCACTCGGAGCCAAGTCCGGGCTATAAGGAGGATGTTCAAAAACTTCCCACTTAAACTGCTGAAGCAAGTTCTTTGTCAACACAGCAGTTTGTGCGTTATCCTGAAGAAGCACAATGCCTTCGGACAACAATCCCTGCTGTTTGTTTCAAATTGAAGCTTCATAGATCACATTACCATAAATCTTGGTTGTCTGTCTGTAAATTTTGATAGGGTAGATTTTTTTTGCATTCAAAAAGCGTATTACACTACGAACCTCACACTTGGCGGGATCTTTAATTTAATTAATTTTTCACATATTTCAAAGTTACACTATAAACAGTAAACAATTGTTGCAGCTTGCTGTTAGCATCAGACTTTTGGGAATAAATGGGAAGGTCCATGATGCGGCAGTGGGTAGGGGGTGGGGAGAGAACTGCGTAGCTCGTCTGATCAAAATGTTCTTTTCTTTTAGAATGACCCTCGTATAAAAAAAGAAATTAACTATTTTGCACCTTTGAAATATTTTTATCAGTTCATTACATAATAATAATTGCTGAATTTTATATATTGTTATAGGTAACAGTAGTTAAAGTTTTAAAAAATAGGAATTTTATATTTTGTAGTTTATAAAATTATGTGAAGGTGTATCAGAATTTAAATGGACCCAACAATAAATATAATAAAAATACTTAAATTATATGTTTTTAAAATTTTATTTGTATATAAAAATAATTAGAATTTTATTTTGTATAAATATTTTTTATTTAATTATTAAGATTAGTAAATATTAACAATTTACAAATGGAATTTACAATTTACAAAATATTAATTATTTACAAATGGATCTCACATTATAATATGATTTAATTATTACAATAAGCGAGTAAAATATTTTCTACATCAGTGTATTTATTATGCATTTGGTAAGGTGTCAACTTACTTTGTGGCTATCTAGAATCAAATTTGATCTAAATCTTTATACTTTGTCATGAGTAATATAAATTGGGCCATTATTCTCAATCTCTCATTTATATTGGCCAACCCCATTGTGAGTCAGGCTCACTTGGAATGGGTAAAATTGTGACCAGCTGTTTTAATATGCTGATGCTTGACAATAATAAATCAACTTTCATGTTTTGGTTTGTCATTAAATTTAGCACATAGTTCATATTAATGTTGTATTTGAATGAATGTAGTTACATTGTGTGAAAAATTTCACATTATTTAATTTTCATATTATAATATAATCTAAAATTTAATGAATACAACTTTTGACAGACAGCACAAATTGCATGATTAATGCATTATTATATGCAGGAATAAACTGCATCTGTTATGATTTATCCTATGTATTTGTATTCTGTTAAAATAGTTTTATAAAGTTTGCTATTTTTGGAAACTATTTTCACTATTACAAGTTAAACATTAATTTTTATGTTTAACTATTTAAAAATTTAATTTTATATTGTAATTTAATTAAAGTTATTTGTAATTATTTCAGAAACTGCTCAAGTTTAAATGGTGTAAGCAATCACTTATCAGGTATTAACCCAGTTACTGCCAGTAGTATTTTGTCAAACCAAGGAGCTATTAATCAAATTAGTAGTGAAAGTTCTCCATCGTGTTCCGAATACTCCAGTCCTCCTGCGAGTCCACCTCTTGCAGATACTTCCCAAAATCAACAGGGTTTAGAAAAACTAAGTTTAGAGGAGAGTATAAGTGAAAAAGGTATTATAATAAATAGATACACTTTATATACATTGTCAGTATTTCAGTTTATTTTTTTTAATCATTAATTTGCATGCATTCATTATAATATAGGAAGCATAATTTAATCCAAAATATTCAAAATAGTGTATAAAAATTCATGTAAAATTTCATTTCTAATTGAATTTTTACCTTATATGTTAATATTTCTAAAACATTATATTTTGTTACACAAAACATGTAAATTTGTTACTTATTTTTTATTTTTTAGATTTTACTTGAAATGAAAATTTCTGCAGATTATTTAAATTATTAATATTGATAAACATTGTTTAGAAATTGTATTTTTCTAAGCCAATTTTTTTAATGTTAATGATTTAATATGATTTTCATTTATGAAAATTATATTAAGTACAAAAAATTACCCTAGCCAGCAGGTTTAAATTTTGCAATTATTATATTAACCAAACCACGTAATTTTTATATAATTTATTTGCGTTGAATACAAAAACAATTGACCTTTTTTATTACATAAGGATTACTTGAAAGACATCAGTATTCATAGTTTTAAAGACATTTATTTGCAAACGTATTTTCATTTAGTAAAAGCTACAATACCAGTTACATAACATTAACACAAAATATTATAATTTCTCTGTAATAGTTTTGAATAGTCAAGATCAGCGTGATTGTTGTTTTTTGTTGTGAAACTTTTTTCCTGGAACCTGTTGCTTAATTAGTCAACAGTAAAAAGAAAAAGACTACTTTCCTTGGTATCATCTCTCAATTTCCTTTACATTTTGATGGGATCTTTCCTCTTATTCTTCACTTAAAGATCCAAGATTTTCATGTAGTTCAGATGAGATTGTATAAAATGAAGTTTTAAACTCATATTGCAACCAAAATCTTGGATGTACTTAACATTTTGTTGACAATATTTGTATAATTTAGATCTTTTTTATTACCAAGAAACTCTGTAACAATATTCGCAAAAGTCTAGATGCAACAGAAAATTTCTTTCCTGTTGCATTTAAGCAATCTCTTTTATTTAATGCCTTGACAAAGTGTTTAACCATCCCTAGCTTAACATGAAGAAGAGGCATAATTACTTTAGAAAGCATTATAATAATTGGTTGTATAATATTTTGACATTTATAGAGTAAGGTGACATTCTATCATACAACTTATTCTATATCCCGTTCTTTTATTATACATTCCAGAAAAATGCCCATTTTTTTAATGAAGTAAATCTCCCTATATAATCTACAAGCATATTGAATGGTGTGAAATAACAAAAAGTATTGATTTTGAGAATTGCATCACTTGACAAATATAGCTAATTTAGACCAATTTTGTGTTTAAAGAGTTAAAGTCCGTTTGAAAGCATTTGCAGTTTATGTAGCGCATCAGTTTGTGTTGATATTAAATTGCAATTACAAGGTCACCCATCAGCTTTTTCTTTGTCTAAACTTCCTAAGAGTGTCTAAAAATTGTAAAAAAAAAATCATTTGTGCTACACATTCATCTGACATCACAAATTTTGAAAAACGGACATCTATATATATGCCTCGCCTTTAGTTCTCTCCCATTTTTGTATACCAGTCTTGTGTTTTATCTGATATTAGATTCTATTACTTAAATTTTCTTGTTAAAAGCTGGTAAATTTCCAGTATTTCCTCTCTCCTGTATAATGTTGGCTTTAAATTGTTCTAAGTTGGAATCATAGAAACATATTTAATTGTCAAACACTCTAACTATTAAATGTTTTGATGTGATGATGATTATAGTTATATGGCACAATATATGCAGTTTGTAAAGCAAAGCTGGCAAAATTTATAAAAAAAATCAAATCTGATGATTTATTTGTGTACATATTTACCAGCTGAAATATTTCTTACATTGAGCATTAAGTGGGAAAACATTTTCTTATTAAAAATATTAATTATAAGTTTCATTTAATGTTCAAATCAATAACTTTGAAGTTTATTTCAAATATTTATATATAATTTTAATATAAGAATAAATGTTAAAATTTATTCATTAAAATTATTTACATTACATTAAAAAATCATTATATATAGAATGTTTTTTTTAAAATAAAATATATGTTCAGAAGAAATTCTCAATTGTTACCCTTATACTTTACAGATCTAATGTAAAAATGAGTTTTTGAATTTATTTTTGAGTTGTAGAACTTGAAGAAAGCAATTGAAATTGTTGCAGACATTTCTTCTTATAAAAAATTCATCTTTTTTTTATCAACTTAATCAAGAAGAGAATAAAATTCGATGTTTATGAAGTAATTGAGTGATTTAACTGAATGAAAAATATTGAAATAATTCAGAATTTTAAAGAAAAGATTTTGTTAATTGTGTTTTATATTTATTTAAAGTAATTTATTATTAATGTAATACTATTTAAACAATTTCCTTCTGTAGGAAATAATTCAAAATCAGAAAATGAAGCCATTTTGCAGCTAGGAGAAGATAAACAGAATTGGTCTGGAAAATGTGTTGGTGCAAAATTAGAAGAAAATCAGTGTAATAAAGAGAACCGGATAGCTCTGGGAATTGCTCCATCTCCAGTAACTTATGCTCCTGCTGTTCTACAAATTCATCCCAATGTTCAAAAACCAAATCATTTGCCAGTTCATGGTAAAAATAATCCAGCTCCACCTCCTTTAGGAACAAGTACTGTGATTTTTGAAAATGGTCAATATACAAACTTTGGTCTACCCAGTGCTGTTTCTTTTTTATCTCACAGTAACATTCAACGATCTCACAGCGGAACTCCAGAACGAGTACTTCCTGTATCTACAGTTGTGACCGTAACGACTGTTTGTCCATTTCCAGTCACATCTGGGTGCACAACACCAACGTCCTGTATGGCAACATATCGAAATAGTGGAACTGGTACAATGACTACAGCATCTCTTGCCACTAGGCATCACTGTCCAAAAAATATTTCTTCAATGCAAACGATGGTTATAGACAGTGAAAACAACCAAAAAATGCACCAACAACCTGACATCATTCCCACTCATTATACATTAACACCCACTTATCTGCTTCCACCACCACCTCCAGTATCCACTCATCATAGTCAACCGGCAACCTGTACTTGTGCATGTACAGTTACCAGTTCTTCAGTTCCATCGTCAGTGACTTCGTCGACTCCAACTCCCGGTACTGCACAACAACCACCTCATCCTGTTTCATTACCATTTAACTGTGTTGGATTTTTACCCCACATCTTCCCTCAGACATTCCCATTTATACCTACACATAATAATTCTCCAGCAAATGGTTTAATATCACCAGCTATGACACCTCCTCCTCCAGTCCATAACTTTCCATTTCCTCTAGCAAATGGACTCCCTCCAGAATTAATATATGCGAGACAGTCATTTCCCATGCCTCCTCCTTCACCTAGTCCCAGCTCGGTACCATCTAATCCAGTACCTAGTGTAACGTCTGGAACCGTGAGTTTTGCAGGTGGCAACTCGTGCTATTCAAAGTACTGTCAGTCGACAAATGGTGGCGTTTCTGCAAAAATGACTTGTTATAACTGTGGAAAAGTTGGACACCGAGGCACCGACTGCAAGGAATCTGCTCCGGATGACGGTAGGCACTATATCAATACTGTTTGTAAAAGTGGAAATAACTAATTTAAATATTGTTAATTTCTTTTGTCTTAAAAATATATGTTTGTAAATATGGTGCCTTCACATTAAATATTTATAACGGTGCAAATAAATATGTACATAAAGTCACATATATAAATTTATTTACTACAAATATGCTTATATGCTAATGTTATTAAATAGAACTTATGTTTGTTTCAGGGCAATTTCAATTGAATTATGCTCCTGCAGCACCCTGTAGTTTGGATACTCAGGGGAAAGATGATATTTGGAGTAATGTAATTGGGGCTGCTAGCCAATAATAATTGATCAGTATTTGTATGGATTGCACTGTCTGCAGAACTTAATAGCACCATTAACAAACCACCCAAAGTGCTTTTTGTGTTCGTTTGACTGTCAAACAGATCAGCTGTTGTAGTTGCAGCTTAAAAGAAACATTCAGTCAGATTTTATAACTGTATTTTAATATTATAGTTTTAGGTTGTGTAGAGTGACATTTTTATCATTTGCTCAAAATTGTAATTGCACTAAAAGTTTACTCATTTCCTGTTAATTGTTTTTATTCTAATAATAAGAATCCAATCCGAAAAAAGGATCACAGAGGAAACTACGTAAAGAAACCATCAACCGAAGCCTATGCAACCATATTGGTGCCACACCAGCTGATTTCAACAGAAGTCAGCTTGTCCATAATATTTTCAATGGGAAAAAAATTCAGCAAGCCTTTTTTAAAAGTTAACCAAAGAGAGATTTGGTATAAAATTTTTGCAACGTGCAAAAAATACATTTAGTGCCTAAGATTTGTTAGTTTCCTTGTGATACATCCTGTGTATATTTGTTTGCCTTTTTCATAAGTTGCCATTAACAAAGAAAGAATATATTTGTGATCATTGTATCATTCCTTTCGCTTCGAATAAATGAAGAAGCTGTGTTGGAGATTACAATTCATTCAAAACTCCCATTCCAAACAGAGCCAGCCAGCCAGCTAGAGTTACACTCAATGTGCCAAATTAAGTTAAAAAAAAAAGGAAGAAAAGAAAATAAGAAATTATTTTTCCCAATCAAAGATATTGACTTTCTAGTCAGACAACTTGAGCATGATTGCGCATATTTTGTCAACAGAGGCTCTAAAATCCAAATACACTCAATCACTTGGCTTTTTGCTTGTTATATATTTGTCATTGATAATGGCAAAAGAAAAAAAAAAGAAAAAAAACGTAAAAATTCCCTGGTGCTTGTATATTAGATTGTTTTAGAAACATATGTTCATATATAGCTTTGGCTTGTTGCACACAGCAACATATAAACTGCTTGTCCTAGATCATAAGACTTCACACGTGTTTCTCATTGTCATTGTACATACACTCAAATTTATGTTAAGTTATCAACAATTGTAAATACTTTGTCACAAGTCCAGAAATGACTCCTGTTAATTAACGCGAATGCAGGACAAAACATATTCCTTGTTTGCCAAATTTTATGAATTGAATATATTTCTAGGAATGTCACAATCTGAGACTTTGTAATTATTTTAAACATTGAGAGAAAAAAAAAATGGATGTACCTTGAGAGCAAACACTGAAGTAAATAAAAATCAACTGTTTGACTTGTTATTTATTTTTTATAAACAAATTATACAGTTTGTAATATTTGATGTGTAACATATAATATAATATATAATCAATAATTATGGATTAAAAATTAGATAAATTATAGAACAGATCTGACACACCATAGCGAAAATTCTGCAAATATAATAAAAGCTTTGTCGGCCCGATGGCCGAATTTTGTTCTATACGGGGGTCGAAAAAAAATCCAGGAAGTTTTCGGGGGTTTGATCCGGATATATCGGATCTCGGCCGCTCCATTGTGGGCCTGATAGATGTGTATTTTTATTCCGACTGACAAAAATACGTTTAAAAATGTGGAAAAGAAAAATATACTTTATTATGGGAGCAGTTTTTATAATAGTTTCCCTGTTACTAGATGCAGTCGGAGAAAACTTGGGAAATTCCCGAAAAACCGGAACATCTGGAAACTTTATCCGGTTACGAAATGATGTCGGTGCTGATCTTAATTATCGGTAATCAATTTTATAATTTCTATTCGGGCAATTCTGTAAACCACAATTTCGCAATATTCAGCACGGAGAATTTGGTTAAAAGGAAGTTTCGGTAATATTTGCATATTTTTAAATAAGTGTGCGCGAATTCTGATTGGAGTATATTAATTAATTGCAGTCGGTTAGTACAAATTGTTAATATGCAAGATCCTCGTTAAAGCGAATTCATTAGATCTTGATTTAGAGTCGCGTCGAATATCGTGTAAAGATGGCCGCCGAGGCACGATTCAAGCTCCGAATGAGTGATTTTTGACCCCCCTCCCAAATTGTAGATCCCTTGCACGACCATAAAAGTCGGGAACCAGACCGCTATATGTGACCCTTCGCGAGATATTCCCCTATAGTTGACTCCGTCATTTCCGGTCACGTGACTCCACGACCAAAAGGGGTGCCGGATTTCTGCGGGCGCGGTTTCCGGGTGTCAGGGAACTCTGCGGTAAAAAAAACCACGCATGCCCCTTACTTAGCCCTCCGCGCGCGTACCTCCCCCCCGATCTTCGTCCGAAATCGCCATCTATTGCCTGTAAATACAAATATCTACAGTATTAATAGCACACCGGTTAACTGAGCCGGAACTCGATCTCCGATCTCTCCGCACGTGCCCACCAGGTAGCTCTACCAGAACCATACGGGAACTCATATTTCGGGCATGCGAACACGAGAAAAGCACTGCGGGCCCATCCACGCGGCCCTCCCTCGGCCATAGAAATGAAGCGCGGGTCACGTGATCCCTCGAGGTTATTCAAGACAACGAAAGAGAATGCGAGAAGTAATGGTATGTATTTTCTTTAACTCGTACTTTACCGGCTCATATTCCTACAAAGCTTCGATTAACAATGCTTTTCAAAAATCTGATGAAGACAGAAATTGCTATTTGCATCTTTGAGTCTTAAAATATGGAAAACTTTTAATATAGAAATTGCTTTTTCATTAATACTTTGATTACAATTTTTCTGCGAATCAAGATTTTCAGTTTTACTTTTCTTAATCCAATAATCGAAGTTTGTCTTCAAATTGAAATATGCAACATTCGGGAACTTCCTTTATTAGTAGCAACAGTTGTTTGGCGAATATTTGGGTTAAGTTTTACAAGAGGATACGAACTTTTCCGAATATTAGAGAGGTTGCGGCCAAAGTTTTCATCTTTAAAACGTGAACGTGAACGTCGAACGTCGAGCGCCGTATACAAGATAGCGGCGCTCGACGTTCGACGTTCACGTTTTAAAGATGAAAACTTCGGCCGCAACTTCGCTATTATCACAGGAATTTGGAGCAAGTTTTGCACGTAAGTCTTAAAGAGAATCTGTTGGATATTCTTTTGGTTTGGTATCTTTCGATGTAGTAAGTTTTGGTTTAGCAACTCTTCACGCAATCTTTGCCTCTGAGATAATAGCATTCAATGATGGAGCAGCATTTTTAGAAGATGCTTGGAAACGTTTGCTTGTATTTTACACGTGCCGAGACTGATCTAGTCGTGGGTCAAGTACGAACGTAGCAGCGAAACGTTGCGTAATTAGCCGTAATAATCGGGCTTTTCTTTAGTCTTTGCCGATAATTGCCAGTTAGAATATGCCAGTTAAACACACAATACGCTTAGCGGAGAGAGCGACGCGACTCCCGATTGCCTCCCCGGAAGTAGCAGTTGAAAGGTGGCGATCACGTAGAATTACCCATATCCGTGGGGATGTTTGGGATTGGAAAAGAAAGCGTAGGAATATGCCACAGAGTAATTTTGGAGAGGTTATATCTCGCGAAGGGTTGCGTGTAGAGGTACGGTGCTTTGACTTTTTTGTTCCTATGAGTATGCTCTACTGCTCTGTTAAGTTTCCGAATGTATCATTCAGAGCTTGAATTGAGCCGCCGATGGAACTTATTCCCCCTTCCCCCTTTCCAGCGCATGTATCCTCGTAGAGGACGGAGGAAAAGTCTGCTAAATTGTCACGTAGTTGGATGGAAACAAGCTAAAATTTTCAGTGATCGACCAAATTTTCGGCGAAAATTAAACAAACAAACAAAAAAACTGATATTTACATAAAACAGAAATCAAAATATTTAAGAAAATCATCACAGTATTTTTCCGTTACATCGACAGGTGGCACGACATGCCTGCGAACGTTCCTGATTTTCGTCGTCACACAACCAATTGTGCCACGTGGAATTCAATTCCCCGCAATTTGCCCAGAAGTCTCCGTAATCGCATCCGTTAGCTTAACAAAATAATAATAATAATTTAATTTTAAAATATAAATTTAGAAAGATAAAGAAAAACGTTAATACTTACTACAAAGTTTGTTATATTTACACTGACCGGGACACTTGGAACACGGTTCTCCAGTGTCGTATGGACGACTGAATCGATCGGGATAATTGCCACTAAACGTTTCGACGAATAATATAAATGATTAAATAAATTACAAACTGGAATAAAAAGGAAAAAATGTACTTACATAGGGCAATAATTGCAAATGTAACTGTGATAGGGTTTAGCGGTGACGTTAGGACCACAATAGTAGTAACTGCATCCTATTCTGTGAGAGTTGTACCAAACCATCTAAGAGGGAAACCATTATTAATCTTACTTTTTAAATCTGTTCAAAATGTTTTTTTTTTTTTTTTTTGTTTTTCTCCCCGAATTACTTGCGTATAATGTCCAACGACGGATGGAATATTGTTGGAACCGTTATAAGTGAAATTCAGGTGTTCCAGGAACCATACTTTGATAGCAAAAAACCACGAAACCCGAACGTTAGCGATGAAAATATTTTGCCCGCAGGAACCGTAATCTAGAATTGCATCGAAAACACCATTAAATGTTTCGCGTAAAAAAATGTTTTAAAGTACTGTATTCAAATTTAAAGAAAAATTACTTTTTTTTAACGGTATAAACTGAACAAAATGATAAAAGAAAGTCCCAATGTAACTACGGGCCTTCAGCCTCTCACGGTACAAGTATAATCGTTTTATTATTTATTACCGTAATGGCGTGCGACTGACCAAAGTTAGAAGCGGATGACTGAAAGGAGGGAGCAAACTGAGCAGCTCAAAGAATTTCAACAGAAAGAATTGATGATGCACGGGTTTCTGCCTGAGTTTTCCGGGTTTTCTCCACGTCTGTAACGCCTGAATAGGATCAGCTACCCTTAAAATACTTCCCGGAATGCATTATTCCCCGCATAAAGACCATCATAAATGCATACTACTACTATTACATGACAATTACGTCACATTTTATCACGGGGCGATATAGCCTAGAAGCTCCTGCCCACTAGTCGATACAAGACGAGACTGTTCTGTAACACAGTTGAATCTGCTGAATGCTGACATTGGCTGGCAATGCATTGTGACATGGCCTCCACATGATCAAAGTAATAATAATGATAGGGGAAGTAAACGAAGATACGAACTTTTCGTAAATTTGAATTTCTTATTTATATCCTTGCTGTACTTTATTGAGTAAAACCAACCTGTTATTTATCACATCGTACCGAAAAGACGTCTCTATATTTAGGAGAGATGGCTTATTACGAAGGGAGGAGATTTTATTTGCAGTATGGGTGAAAAATAACTAGACATTGAGAAATAGCTATACTTTTTGTAATGATAATGCAACCGTAATAAAATTTATGTACAAATATACATCAATCAATGGAATTTTATAATCTCTGCAACGGTGGTGTGGGCAATGACCGAGAGATGCCCCAAGCAGAGTGGAATAAAAGACAAACCATTGTCTGTTCAGGACCCATTGCAGATTGCTGCGCGTTATGAGCTGTGGAAATCAGTGATTGCTGTGCAGAGGTGATGTCGTGTGGTGGAGGGATTTCGTGCCACAATCCGTTTGAAAACAATCAAAAATTGTCATTCAAAGCTAAAATGATTACAGATTTGATTGCGGACGCACATAGAGATGGTCATCCATCACGTCACGATATGAGGAAAACTTGTGGATGACACTGGTGCCTAAATTGAATTTTAAGGTATGCTTCCGTATTTCCATTTAATATGATACATTTTATGTAATCTTCATCATATTTGCTTTAGAATTATAGAAATTATAGTAATTTATTTCTACCTAGTTACTTTCCACCTAGTTTATACATTTTAATATGAGAAGAATATATATTCCAATTCTAATTGTGTACTTTATGTGTATACTATAAATATTATACCAAATCAAACACTTATATTATATTAGAAAAACAAATCGAGCATTGTGGAATTAGGATGATTTAAGAATGCAGTTGTTGCTATTTAAAAAAGAAAAGTTATCGTTAGGAACAGCAAGTAAACAGTTTAACATTCCATTGAAAACCTTAAAAACCAGAGTGAAATAATAAACAAAACCAATAAGCAGAAAAGATTGAAAAACAAGTTTGAAGTTATAATCATCATCATCATCACCTTCATCTTCGGGATGAAGAATAAGAGATAGTTATTTCATCCGATTGTCATTCTGAATAATGTAATGAGGATGAATGAGCGGAATATTTTGAAATTTACTTTCAGACTATGTCTAAATCAAGTTGGTTTCAATGTTTAATATATTGTAAGAAACGGTTATACAGTAGAACCTTCCCAAGACGGAACCCGAATAAAACGGAAACTGCCTAATCGGGAAAAATATCTGATTTACGCGGGTTTTACTGCACTCGCTCTACACAAATTTGTGTTTTGTGTGATAGAAATGAAAGAAAAGAAAAGAAATTAAAACAATTTTTATGTTTCAATCGTTGGAATAGTTCAAGTTTGACCCTCCGGAATTTTTACAAATCTTCACATTTTGAGACCCCCCTGAACCCAAAAAAGTAAAAGGGGGAAATTCGGTATATGAGTATGTTGTTGACGTATATTTTGATATTTGTGTATGGGATAATGATTAACAGACGAAATTTTGCACTGTGGTTTGTGTATAAGAGGCATTGATGCTATTAAATTTTAGGAGATGGGGGGTCGCGTGTCACATCTCGAATAGTGACCGACTTAATGAAGATTTTACTCGTTATAAGTTTTTTTTTTTTTTTAAAGTAAAACTCATTTCTACACTCAAATATTAGGCTTTTTGCCATTTTACAATAATTAATAATATAAAAGTTATTTTTTTTTAACAAAATCTCGTAACAGATGGCACCAAAGACAATTTTAATTTTATGCTATGTCTTACTCGTTAGTGTCTTTCGCAGGGAAAGTTAGGCAACTCGCCAAATGCGGTATAAATCATTTAAACGATTTTATCTGCGTATTTCTGTATACTAATTGTACAAGTATAGTCTATTGATTTATTAATTGGCTAACGAGTATGTTCCATAGTCTATTGTGTAGACTATGGAACACATTCTTCTGTTTATAATACCGAAACAAAGGCCAGTTTCCTATAAGTTCGCGCATGAACAACGGGCTGGCCACGTGGAGTTTGCCGGTTTTTTTTCACGTGTCTAACACCCGAATGGGTGCCAGTTTCTGTTTCCCATAGAAATTCCTCCCTGTAGGCACCCCCTCGGCAGATCGCCCAAATGTTACGTTGCCATACCTCATTAAATCTTAGATCTATCAATACTTCAAAAGAAATATTTGAAAAATAGAAAACTTTGGTTATATTTTAATAAATTGACATTTTATTCATTCTGTAGGCCAATGCTATCATCTTTTGAATTTTATTCCATATTTATTTTACTTACAATTGTCGTTAGGTATTAAATGTACATTCCGCTTCAGTAAGATGCAGTCCATAATGGATTTTTCATCTCTATACTCAGACAGACAGGATTTATACCATCTTTTATCATAATATAAATTTAAATAGTGTTTTTTTTATATTTAACCTCGGCCTTCAGGAGTTTTTGATAGTATTTATTTATCACATAAATTAATTACATGCTAATTTTATATTCCAAAATTAACTTGAAGAGGGAACGAATTCGATAATAGTAACTACGAAGTGAATGATTTATCATTTGAAGAACTGGTTGATGTAATAATGTCGTATTCTGTCAGACAAAATAAATAAAATCACAAGAAAATAGAAGCGTGGATAAAGATTTAATCGGCTACTAGGATATAACGGCAACACGTGGGCGATCAGACAAAGGTGATGCCTCTCGGGAGGACTTTCAATGGGAAAAAAAAGGCCCTTAGATGTTTAGGCAGATGTAGAAAACTATTTTTATTTACTGAAACTCTTTTATCAAATGTAAATAAAAAGTTCGTGCTGAAGAAACATATATATTCTGTATTAGGATTACTTAACTTTACTTGTTTGCTGCAACAAGTTAAATCAATTTGTTAATTCACTAATTAATTCCCTTTGTTGCATCTTTAGAATAAGTATTGAAGCTTGTCGTTGATTTTTTTTTAAAGATGTTCACTCAACACTAGCTACATTTTTACAAAGTGGTTTTTCCCCCCACTTTTAAGCTAAAATCAATTTAACCAAACGAAAACGTAATGATCTTAATTAGAGAGTAATGCATCATAGTTGCCAATTTAACTATTTTACAGCTAAATATAGCTGCTTTAATTTTACATTTAGCTATAGAAAATGATAATTTTCATATTGTCAATACAGTCGACCCCCCTATAAGGGTTTCTATAGTTCGGATTCCTATATGACGGCGAAAAATTTGCGACGGTATCCGTACAAACCTGGTAAAAAAACTCCTATAATTCGGTAAAACGTCATCCATCGGGCAGCCGAACTACTTTCCTCCGTCCAGTGCCACGCTACGGAGAGTTTAGGCGGCTAAATTGAGTTTACTATCGTCTGTACAGTATTATATATATAAATTGTATATAAATTAGGTACTGTACATATAATTATATATTAATTATATATAAATTAGGTACTGTATATATAATTATATATTAACTTAATTTATTGTAACTTTATTATAATTATATATATATATATACTTTCCGCCGTCCAGCGCCATACTACGGAGAGTTTAGGCGAGTAAGTTGAGTTTACTATCGTCTGTACAGTATGTAAATTAGGTACCGTAAGTCTAATACAGCACTAATTTTATACATTTCTTGTGAAAGAAACATTTCTTATTCAACGGCCATAAAAATTATTTATATTAATGATGTCTCCAAAGTTCAACGAAGTTTTCGCAGAAAAATAACTTATCAAAAATCGCGGCCGCCGTTTGGTGCGCTGCTCCGCGACGAAAACAAGCTTAAGCAATGGCGATGTCGAACGGTGCACACTCGGTAAGTAATCCTACAATTTTTTGTTTATAGCGTAGTTTATACGGATTATTCCCCCAAAAATATACGTGTTTTGGAAATGTTGAGTCGAATTAGTCTAGGAATCGATTAATTTTATGGAAGAAAATCTTTCAAACAGCCGTAGTCCGTAAACTTCACACGTGTCGGGCTGTGATTGGCAAGGACTCGTACAAAATTGATTCATAAAGAACGGAACGTATCTACAGTGTTATAGGGGGGTCGACTGTACTTAGGATTTAGCTATTTTCCTATTCTAGATACAAATAATAAATTTTTTCAATGAATGGCTTTGAGACTTTGGCATTCGTTCTTGGACAGAAGAAAGCAGCGGCAAGCTATCCTGTGGACAAAAAGAGCAATTTCCTGAGGCCCCCACTAACAAGGAGGACCAAACCAATCTTTTATAGACTCATTACTATAGTAAGAATATCGAAAATTTAATTTGGCGTCATCAGGGAATCCTAGATTGCTGGTATGGCTCAGAACCCTTCAAAGATCGCGTTAAAAAAAACTAATGACGATACAAGGAAATCCTCTCAAAAATTTCCCCGAATAAAAGTGTCTTCAGGCAACATGGGACCGCTAATTTAAATTTATATACTGAAACTATAACGTGCCACTGGAAGGAAAAGGTTGACCACTGAGCCAAATATCAAGATAAAACGTCTAGATTCGTATTTTAGTGTGCAAAAAACATCGGTAAATAAAGATGATGATTCTGATTCGCTACGTTCTTTCTTAGAGTCTTCATTTGTAAATTTGTCTGTGTAAAAGTGGAGGAGGGTGGTGAATCGTCTGGTGAGTTTAGAAGCTCTACAATAGCTCGACGACAAAAATACGGACATTTTAAGACGAAAATTAAGAATTTTTGAACAAAATTTTCAAGTTTAAAAGTGCAGTTAACGAAGGAATTTCAGATAACAATGACTTATTAATGCTTTATATGGATAGTTTAGTTAATGAGGAAAGAAATAGGAGCCTTAGGTACATGGGGATGAAACCCTCCTGGACAAAAATGAATTTTTCCCGAAAAATAGTGGGTGGCTTCAACTTCAGGACACGCAATAGACGTGTATTTTTACTCTTCCAGTGATAGAAACACGTTTAAAATGTGGAAAAAGAAAAAGAAACTTCATCGTATAACTTTATTGTTAGGCGGAAGTCGAAAAAATCCGGTACAATTCCGTAAAAGTCGGACATCTGGCAATCTTCTTATCCTTATGTTGTTTAATTATGTTAAACAGTGAATATATTTATTTGAATTAATTACTGTACTAAAGACTTGGAGGTCATTAATATAACTTTAATAGAAATTGGAAGTACGACAGTAAAGGGAAAGAGCCGGCTGAGGATCTCTCAGCCGGCTTTCCCCCTTGTATTGAATTAACCTTCCGCCTTTCCCCCTATTGTGTTGAATTAATTAACAGATGTTATAACCCGTAATCAAATATTAAAAAATCAACTGGGGTATTCAAAATAACGGGCACGTTACCTGGAATGGGGGCTTTAATACAGCTGGATAAACAAACCAATGACATAGCCCGTTTTATTTAATACTGCTTATGATGTCATTGGTTTGTTTATCCAGCTGAATGAAAGCCATTTTATCACCTCGCCGGCAGGATTCAGAAATTACTTCGAGTCTGCGTATTTGATGATAATTAATTCTTGTTTATGTAGAAGACACCTAGTGAAAATTATAAAAGAGTATAAATCAGAAGGGAAAAACGTAACTTTAATAGAAGAATTTGCTAAACCATTTGTTGATGTTAAATGGTCGAATTAAAGACGATATTCTAGAGGAATACGGCATATGTTTCAAGAAGAAAAAGTTCAATTATCGATCTTTAATTTCAAGGTCAATTTTAAATTTAAGCGTGCATTCGCGTAAAAATTCATTGTATTGGACGAGGACCTGATTAAGGCGTAATTTAAAAGTCTGGTACAGGAGATTGAAAAACTAATTATATTCGTTAGAAGGCTCGCCAGTGGCCGAGTGGATGAAACTACTGAACTGAACACTGGTGACCAACGGGCTGGCCGCGTTGAGTTTTCCAGGTTTTCTTCACACGTCTAACACGTAAATAGGGAGAAATTTCCATAGAAAGTCCACTGAAATTTCACTCTCGGCAGATCGCGTTGTCGTAAAACAAATAACCCAAACCGAACCGTATGATCTCCGATGGGAATTCAACGAGTTAGAAATATGCCATTTTACACGATAAAAGTATAACACCTAAGGAATTTTATGTAAAGAAAGCAAAATCAGTTTTTTTAGTGCCGCTATCAAAGCAAAGCAGCGATACATCTTTCCTGCCCTCTCTGCTCCTATCTATATAACGGCGGCCATATTTCTATCTATATTGTTGTAGTCATATTGTGAAATGATTCAGGTTTAAATTAATTCGAATATTTATAATTCTTTTTATACTTTGTTTCGGAGACAACAAAATCTAACCCAATTCTATCGTTATGATTTCAAAGAAATTAACCACAAAATTCTCACGAAAGAATATTTAAAGTATAATATTTACTTACCGTCTACCCATCTTCCGGTGATGTTATCGTGTAAGAGAACTTGACAAGCTTGCGCCCATCTTTCCGCATCTTCAGTAGCTCCATCGTGCCAACTCTTCGTCGAGAAGATCGGAAGATGCAAATTGCGTTAAGTCATCAAATCGGGTAGCATTTACCAAAGAAAAAAAAATGGATGAAGACGTTCAACTTACCACCTGCAACATGTTACTCGCCGGGGGATTAACTCGTGCTCGAAAGAAATTATGGTACAGAATGATCTTTTTTCTGGTAGACGAATAATTCGGATCGACATCGCGATCCGGAATGGCATTACCGTACAGTTTCGGACCTTGAAATATATATAATTTAAAGAGCTTACATTTAAGTAGTAAGAGTATATAATACGGAGTAAAAATTCTTACGTGGTAATGCCGAAGAAACCAAGTGGCAACATAGAAAAATCAATGCAAAGTCCAGAAACATTTTTATAATTTGAATAAAATTCGTAACGGAGAGCTGAAAAGTCGATGGCAGTTCTTTTAATTTATGTAAAGCTGTCTTCGGTCTGAAGATAAAAACATATATCGACGACTGATTAAATCCCGTCTGGAAGTACTCATATGCAAGGTCAGTTGGAGGAAGAAAAAAATTGCCAGATGTAAGGATATAAAATTATTTTCTTTAAAAATATTTCTTCATTTGAATACAGTCGTAATGAGTAAATAAACCTTATACGGGTGGTCTTTACTATCGGCCGATTCCTAGAAACGATCGTAAGATAAACAGAGACGACCTGGAAAAATAATTTTTTGAATTTATCAAAATGATGATGATGATGATAACGTTGACGTTGGTATTAATAATACTCACCTCAAACGATTCCCTTCTTTAGGGTACACAAGATAATAAAAGACGTGAAGGGAGTTTTATAATTTTAAATGGAAAGTAGGGTCAAGGTATAAGAGATGAGATAGAAACATACGATAAGAAAGGCGTCCAATCATTTTAAAGTTTATTTTTATTTTTATACAGAACTTCCATCAAAACATTTCTTACTTTGTTTATTATTAGCGTCGAATCTTTTAAATAATCTTTGAAAGGTGACTAACCTTAATGAAATTTTCCAAAACAAATCCCGATCGAGATCTGTTCGAAAGATGACTCCAGTTTCGTTTACAATTATTTGTTTTTCATGCATATTTTAATATAAAATAACGTGGAATATTTTTTTAAATTTTGGTATTTTAATACTCGAAAATCCTTCGAGTTGCTTAACTTTCCCGGCAACATTTAAAGCTGCTTGTAATGCCATCTGTTGTGATATTTTATTTAAAAAGAAAAAAAAAACTTAATTTTGAGAGTAGGCATGAGTTTTATAAACGATTCTAAATGTTAATAACGAGTAAAATCGTTATCGAGTCCGACCCTACTAAATATACACGCGAATCCCTTTATCTCCACACCTCCACGACCTTTAACCTCCAAAATTTACTAGCTTCAATCCCTCTAATGAACAAACCACCCTGCAAAATTTCAGAAATTTTCGACAGGAAACACAGGAGTTATTAAGCTTCAAACAGGGTGAACAAAATCGTGCTCACTAACGTCCATACATCCAAATTTTTTTGTATTTCTCGAGTAAAATCAAAGCTATTCAATATGGCGGAAACAAATTTTAGTTAGTAACCCTTTATCTTTAATAAATAAACAAAGATTTAAGTAGTTACGAGAAAGTGAATTATTATAAAGACGAGACATTGTAATTCACATTGTTACTAGACTCTCTATTCGTCACGAAACTTTAAGTGTTTCTGGGTACGAACATCTTTAAATAATTAAATATTAATTTATAAACTGTACATTATTCAAATCTAAATAAATTAATGTATTTTCTTTTATATTCTTGACTATTTTCTTACAATTTCTCCCCCCTTTAGTATCTTTCTACGAGCACATTTCTCAGTCTCTGTTCTTCGTCAATTACGAACACGTGTTCGTAAGTCATTTAAAATCGCTTAAAAGTAATTTTAGTAGCCTTTACGTAAAGGTTACGAAATATAATGACCCTTTATTTAATTATTTTTAGTATTTAATGTACCCAACTGAAGTATTACATTTTTTGGACTTGGAGACCTTGAAACATCTAGAAATGCAAACAATTGGAGTTAGATAGATGAAAGACGAGACCAGATATGGAAACTTTAGGAGCAGGAGGTTCTGATTAACTATATAATAACGCCCGGTTTTTACCGGAAGTTACGTTATTTCAATTCAAACATTATCTCCCAAAAAGTGTTAGATAGACGACTCGATTGTTAAAAGTATTATGTACAGGAACAAGCCACTAGTAATTAAGGTGGAAAGCATATATTATCTCTGAATAGTTTTCCTTTTTATAGTTTATAAGGCTATTTTGGATTATCCGTGTTTTCCATGCACACCCTTGTACTAATTAGCACGGTTAATAACTCTTCGATTGCTTATATTTCGGCAACCCCTTTATAGAAAAATCTGAAATTTTACACGCTACCTAAGAAAACAATTATCTTTCGAACCAGATATTAAGAATTACCGTAGGAATTTGGGGAACGGAGGTATCGCCCCCCGAATATCGGCAACTCTGATCCCTGTATGTATAGTCAGTCAATGACTTTTTACTTGGCGCGGAGTCACTGCCTGGTATACCATTCTTTAGAATGGAATGAGGTTAACTGGAAGAAGAAATGGTTTTTTTTAATGATAATACTGTTTAAAAAGGAAAAATTATACAACTTAACTTAATGGACGATTGAACAGAGCTAAGTTTATATAAATCAGTGTAGTCAAGCACAGTCAAAGCATTAAATAAACATGGCGACTAATTGCGATTCTCGATAGTTCTGTAATGATGTTAATGCTGTTTCGTAATGCTACATGTATTATGAACCATCGCCGAAAGTACTGTACATTTATAAAATTATTCGAATTTAAATGCGATAAATCAGTAAAGAGGTAGGAAGATGCAAAAGCAANATATAAAACGGAATAATCAACAGTGTTATAGGGGGTCGACTGTTATATTAAATACATTAATATATTAAAAAATTATATATACAGTAAAACCTGTGTAAACCGAATGTTTTTCCCGTTTAGGTAGGTTTCCTTTATATCCAGGTTCCGTTTTAGATAGGTTTTACTGTATATAATGGGATCGTTTCTTTGCTTCTGAATGGAAATTTTGTAAGATTGCCTGGACAGCTTACTATGCATTTTAGAGAAATTCAAAACGTAATATTTATCCGGCATCTGGATATAATAATAATAATAATAATAAAATCTAAGTTATACAAACATCCGTAAATGATCTGTCAATAGTATCTGTGTCCAGTTGAAATTTCATATTTCACAACAAGCAACCGGACATTTGATTTAATTAAATCAAATGCTTAATCGATTGGTACGAAATATGAAATTTCGAGTTGTCCATTAAACAAAACCGAGCAAGAGAGACAAGAGATTTATACGAATTTCAAGTCGTGTAAGTTAGAGAAAAATTGGGGAAAAATTTAGATTAATTAATTCAATATATGTAGACTTATCGAATTAATTACTGATGATTGTATTAGAAATTAGTGTTTGGAACTAGATAACAATCATTTATGATTACTAAACTTAGTTTTATCGCGATAAAACTAGGTGTAGAATGTAGAAGTGTTTATAAGACGTATTTTACATAGTACACTCAGCCACTCCTACTGAAGGTCTGACCGTCTATAAAGTAAGCCATTCTAAATCGGACTGTAATTCCCTACAGGCTCAGATTTGGTTTGCTTTATTTATTTTTGGCAACGTAAAACATGGGCTATCTCCCGGTAGGACTTTCTATTAGAAATTGGATCCTATTTAGATGTTAAAAATGTGAAAAAAGTACTCGAAAACTCCACGCGGACAGGCGCAAACCTCAAACAGGCAAGACAGGCGGACAGGCTACTAGTGCTCAGTGGTTTAATTCATTCGGGCTGTGTTAATTCCTATAGGATCATAATCGGGAATAAAATATGGTTTTAATCTTGAAAATAAAGTTATACCGTATACAAAGTTTACAGCAATTTCTCGTGGCCCAATTAAGAAATTTGAAATTATTATTAACGAGGAATTCCAAGAATTAGAAGTTCTTGAATAGAGCTTACAGTTTCACTAATTTAATTATAAAATAAATCTTTTATTTGTATATTAAAATTTTTAAATACAATAAGTGGTTATCAAAGTGTGATCTTCGTACCGAAAAAGAAATTATTATTTTAAATGAATATATTTTATAGAATTCTCCTTCTCAAGTTGTGGTCAAGTACTGTATTTGACTAATTACAAAAGTTCTTTGTTTTTTATTTGTTTACAAGGGGCAATCAGTACTTTAAGATGTCAGAACTTTGAGAAACACTGCTGTAGGCAAACATATTTGCTTAAATTCCCAATTCTAAGCCACCTTGAATAGTAGATAAAACAACAGAATTTATTATTATTTTTTTTTAGTTTTAAGACTGAGACTTTTCACATAAATTTTTCATAAACAATATTTCGAAATCTTTAATTAGAACGTCATTTATCACATTATTTCCTTGATGCCTTATCAGAATATGTCATTCACTTCTTTTTTATCATTAAGAAGATATGTAATCGACCTTGGTTTCTTGAAAAATTGACCTAATTATTATAATTATAAACATCATTTTCCCCCCTTTCTTCAATTACTTTTAATTGATTTTTTCTAATACGTTTTTGCCAGAAACATTGAAAACACTCATTTTTTTTATTAAAATTATCTTCGTAGTTAAAGTCGTAAATATCGTAAATACGAAAGAAACAAGCGACACAGAAATTAAAAACACGTAAAATACGAGCTTATTTTAAAGGAGAATCGATAAACCTTTTAATTATAATTATAATTATTATTATTTTTTTAAATTATGTGTGAAGCTACTTTTTATTTTAATATAAATTTTTAAATTTACACTAAAAACGAGAAAATATTAAAAGTAGAACTAAGAAAAAAACATTAATTAAGCGATACAAACCTGTTAAATATACTCGTATAAGCGATGTTTGGAAGAGAGAAATTGCTTTAGTGAGTCCTACATAGAGAGTTAAATATATATATAAATGGAATGCCATTTTATTTAATTTAATTAATTTAAAGTTTTTATTTGGATGGAAACAATCCAACCCACGCGACGTTTACACAATTCTCCGCCTGTTTTTTTAAATTTCAAATATCTTTTCCGGAATCTAAGCAATCTATTTTCTTCAAGAAGTACAAAAATATTTTTTAAAATATAGTTTATCATCCTTTTAGCGACTTACACACGAACAAATAATGTTTTTTCCGCACTTTCCCCCCCCCCAAATTTTATCAAAAGCCTGCCTTTAATTCTTACGGGATTAAGGCTTTGTAACGCATAAAAAGAAAAAAATACAGGCTTTTATACAGCCGGATAAGCGACCAATGGCATAGCCCGTTTCAAATAAAACGTGCTACGCCATTGGTTTGTTCGTACAGTTACGTTAAAGACGCTTTAACAGGCAGCGCGCCCTATAATTATATTACCAGCCTCTTTAGTGATATCGATTGCCATCTGGTGACGGTTCGATTAATTAAATTTTCACACGTGTTATCGTATTTTTATATTTTCTAATAAATTATATAATAATCTTATATATGAAATTTATTTAAAGTATATACTGTATACATATATATATAAAATCTATGTAATTTTTTTTACTATTAATTTTTTCCCTCTTTTAATCTATTGTATAATTAGATTATTAGTGCCATTTAATTTAACACATAATTAATTTTTAATGAAAGTTAATCATTTTTTTTACAATTTATTAATTTCTTCTACGTACAATTTTATTAAAAAAAATAACTAAAATTAGTTCAAATAAGGTAGTTAAATATAGAAAATTTAGTAAATGTTATGGGATAAATCGCTCGAGTTTGAAATTATTTAACTAAATGTAAAATAATTAATATTTTAACTGCTAATATGTAAGTGATTTTATTCACTTTTGGACCACCCTGTATGTGTTTATTGTAATATATAGGCTAATGCTATACATAATATATCATACGTGTAAAATTATGTAAACTTAAGAAGGTTTACTAATTGGAAATAAACCGGCAACGGGTTGCTGGACTTTTCCGGCAACGTTTAAAATTTTGGTGGCGCCATCTATTATGATATATTTTATTTAAAAACTTTTTATATTTTTAATTATTATAAAACAGCAGAAAGCTTAATTTTGAGGATAGAGGCGGGTTTTATAAACAATTGTAAATGCTAATAACGAGTAAAATCGTCATTAAGTCCGACCCTACTGGAGATACACACGACCCCCATTATCTCCCCACTCTCTCAACCATTAACCACCGAAATTTAATAGCATTAACACCACCTAGTAAGCAAATCTCCTTGCAAAATTTCAGAAATTTGTACTATACATTTCATTGTACTATAAATATTTATTAAAACTTACAATTAATTAAAAGTTTATAAAATATTACAACAAATAAGTTAATTCATCTTTTTAATATAAACAAGAAAGCCGATAAGTCGATTTATCTTACAACAAAAGATTTCTTTTAATGTTATATTTAGTCTTTTATATTATAAATAATATTAAATAAATATTTACTTAAACTCCACGTAAAACTTCATTAATAATAATAATAATAAATTTTCGTATTATCTTTTAAACTCGTTAAAGCTTTTTAATTTAATGTTTGATTAATTAATTTATAAGAGTCTTCTGCAGTAGAAAAGCTTAAAAAAATTAATACATATATTGTATATAAATTAATATATATATATATAAACATATATAAACTCTTTCCTCCGTCTGGGCATTAAGAGGGCTTTTTTTAGCAAGCCCATTATGGGTTTAGCCAGATCCGTAAAGGGGTGACCGAGTGGTGAGAGATAGAGATGAGTCACAATAAATTCAGACGGAGGACCACCCCGAAAAGTTATTGAGGTATTTCACCTCCAGATTCATTCTCAAATCCCCCAGAGCAGTAGGCTGACACTTTAACTGCTCGGTCATCCGGCCATCCATTACTAATTTAATACAAAAATTTTCTTACGAACGGAGTTATGACTATTGCTAACAGGAAAAGTACGATGTACATGGGAAAAACACTACTACACGCAGCAATGGAGTAGCGAACATAACTGGCGCCCGGGGCATGACAATTTATTGGCGCCCTCCTCCCCCTTCAGAAACACATCTTGTTTGTCTTGGAGACCATTTGGCGCCCCTCTGCGAGTGGCGCCCGGGTAATGATAGACCCCCTTGCCCCCCTCGCTACGCTAGTGACACGCAGGCAAATGCTATATGCTACCTGTCGCAGTAATGGTGTAATGGCGTATCTGTTTTGTCCTATATCATAGTCGCAGTAATTTAGTGAATATAATATATATATATTTTAAAATTCTATCCTTTTTCGTAAGAATTATATTTAGTTTATTATTTTGTTAACTTTTTTGCCAATAGATGACTCTACGTGTAACTCAAACAATCGACTGACTGTAAATAAAAATTAATTGATTTATATAAATGCAATCGATATTTTGGGGTGGGATGTACGACATGATCCAAGTTAGAAGTATTTGAACGTAGCTACTGAGTTTCGTAGTAATTGGTCGAATGGCCTAGGAGTATGTAGTGAACAAACAAACAAACATCCTCATTTATATATTAATATATATAGATTACCAAATGAATTTAAGTAAAAAAGAAACTGAAACAGCCTATAAAAATTTAAACAAAGAATATATTTAATGGGAGGGAGAAAATTTTGTCAGATAAACAGCAATCATAAGGAAATAACACTTAAATTAGCTAGAATGATGTAATTTCGATTTCTGGAAACTCTATTGTCTGATAGAAACTCCATTCCACATAGCAGTCTTTAAATAAGACTTCTCTATTTTCTTCCAAAATAACACGAAAGAAAAGAAGGTAAAATACCTTAAATCTAACAGAAAAAGTTAACCTAACTCCTAATTATCTAACAAGTAACTATAATGGAAGTACAAGTAAGAATTCTTTTTAAAGTCTGCTAGTTGATTAAACTCACTTAACGAACCATAATAGAACACAAAACACCTACTTATAACATCTGAAAACTAAAAAAAAAAAAAAAAACAGCAAGGTATTCTGACCTGAGATCTGTATCACAGATCTATTATAAGATTTTCAATCGATAGCAATGCGAAAAAAGTTTTTCAAATATCTAAACGATTTCTTTAAGTTATATAATGTAAATAAAACATAAATTTCGAAAAAAAAAGGAGAGGGAGGGAAAAACCAATTCGACTCTCTAAAATCAAACTTTCGAAAAGATGGAAAATTAAAGAAAAAAAGGGTAATGATTTCGAGATCAAAATCTCTAAATTTCTAGAAATTTTACTCTAATAAACCAGCAGCGAGTTGCTCAACTTTCCAGGCAATATTTAATATTTTGGTGGCGCCATCTATTGTTATAATTTATTTTTAAAACTTTTTATATTTTTAATTATTATAAAATGGCAAAAAATCCTTAATTTTGTGGGTAGAAATGTTTTATTAAAAAAATCGTAAATGTTAATAACGAGTATAATCATTAAATGGCACTTCACTGGAGATATGACTTATGACCCCTGGCTATCTCTCCATCTCTTTGACCTTTAAACACCAAAATTTAATGGTATCAATTCCACTAATACCCACACTTACCTGTAAAATTTCAGAAATTTTCGACATAAGGTACAGAAGTTATTAAGCTTGGAAGTGGGTGAACAAAATCGTACCCCATGAACACACACAAGCATTCAAACATAGAAAAAAAAAATCCCAACTTTTTTGTATTCCTCGACGTTTCAAATGCCCCGAGTCCAAAAATATAAGGATCTTGTGGGGGAGGGGGGTAATTTTTCTCCATACAGTCTGTGAAAGTCTTATCCCCCCGTTGAATTTCCGACGTTGGACTTAGGGGATCAAACTCTAAGTCCAACGTCGAAAATTCAAAAAATTAGTTGGTTTTTTTCTGTATGTACGGATGTTTATGTATGTGGGAGGCACGATTTTGCTCATACCTTTTGAAAATTAATAATTTCTGTTCCTTTTGTCGAAAATTTCTGAAATTTTGCAGAGTGTTTTGCGTACTAGGGACATTGATGCTATTAAGTTTTGGTGGGTAAAGGTCGACGTAGGTTTTACTGTAATTGATATTAAAGATATAATTGGGGTGCAATTTGAAAAGACTGTAGACCTATAAATTCCCACTGACGTCGTTCGGCTGTCTGTCTTTCCTTGATCTCGAGAATAAAGTTAGATAGATGAAAGTCGAGACAACATTTGAAAAGCTTACGGACAGGAGGACCCGATTAACTACATATAAACTTTCGGTTTATACTAGAAATCACATTATTTCAATTCAAAAATGTTCTCCAGAACGTAGATAGATGACCGGCATGACTCTATTGTTAAGAGAAAAAGGGTGATTTACAGGGGCAAGATACTACTGAAATTGAGAGCATTGTGACGATTTTAAATAACTAATTAACAAAATAATTTAAAAATTCGTCAATTTTTCAAATAAAAAATCAGTATTAAGTTTTTAATATTGATTTAAATTATGCTTTGTACTGTGATGTAGATAATTTTTTCCTCTATGGGACAAGTCCAGTTTTGTGACCCCATAAGTGCATCAGTGGAATAGTGTTTCTTAATCTATGTTCCAAGGAACAATCTCTAGAACTTCTGCACAAATCTGGACAATGTAGTTTATAATTATTAATTTTAATAAAAATATTTTAAAAAGTTATTTTAACACTTTCGAACTAAAACTGAAGGGTTGGTTGTAAAGTAACTAGGCATTGAAAAATTACTATGATTTCTATATTTCTAAAGTAAAAATGATGAATATTATATAACACGTATCTTATTAAATGGAAATATGGATGCATACTTTAAAATTCAATGAAAACACCGGTGGCATCCACCAACAACACGTTCTCCTTAGATCGTGATGTGGACGACCACTTCTCTGAGCGTCTGCAATCGAACTTGTGGTCATTAGCTTCGAATGACAATTTTTGATTGTTTCTGGACAGATTGTGGCATGATATCTCTTCACTGTAGGCCATTATCTCTGCACCTCAAACACTGATTTTCACACCTCGTAGCATGCAGCAATCTGCGCTTGTTCCTGAACAGACAAACGTTCGGATATCTTTATTTCCACCAGCGCGTGCGGACTCTCTTGTTGACTGTCCACACCACTGATGTAGAAATTACATTATTTTACTGGTTGATGTACATATATACTTAAATTTTGTTATAATTGCATTATTATTACAAAATATATAGCAATTTCTTTACGCCTAGTTACTTTCCACCCTTTCCGTATGTAGTCCGTACAGTGTCTTAGATGATATTATGGATGAAAATCGAGACCAGATATGAAAAGCTTATTTTAAAATTCAAATATTATTAAAAATTACAGCTTGACGTTGTGACGGTCTGCAATTACTTGTTGATATTTATAAAACGTTTGAATGTAGATGAAAAATTAATAATAATAATAATAATAATAATAATAAAATTAAAGCCCGCGTAGTATAATTTATGCAGAAACCATTTGACAATTTTCACGAAAGAAATCGATTGTACAAAAGTCGATAAATCGTACAGATGCAAGGGGATATCTTCTATTGGAAATAATTCGAATTTAAATCGATAATAATAAAATGGAAATGAAAAGATTCAATTTCTATTGTTATGGAGTTTAATAAACCTAGAAATATTTTTTCCATTAAAAAAGATTACCATTCCATTATTGACATTAAGTAAAATCGGTAATATTTATTGATTTTCTTCAGTCGTAAAACTTAATATCCCGTAAAGAATATTAAGCTCTTGACCGAAGAAAATTATTTTAATTAGTGTTTTATGCCATGTTTTACGTTGAAAAATTTATTCTAAATTGAAAATATTTAAGTTAAAAAATGAAAAAAAAGTTATTATAAATGATCGAAAAGTAACCTGATTTACTTATAGACGTATGGAAATAAAACAGAAAATCTAGTCTAAAAGGTTTTAGGGATTCATTACCAAATTCCCTTTGAATTTAGTGAAAATGAAAAGGTTAAAAGTAATTTTAGTTAAAGAATAAGAGATTTTTAAAATATTTAAAGTAGAATTTTTCTCTTGAATTTTGTTTTTTTGGGGGGGAAATGTATTATAAAAAACTGATTGAAAAAAGAAAAGCCTGTTTTCAACGTATTGTATAATAAAAAGTAAGAATCGATTCAAAAATCGATCTAAGATCAAGTAGATAAAAATCGATTTAAAGAAAATATTGAAGTAAAATCATCTGATTTATTGTAAATCGATATTTATCAATCAATATATGTTAATGTAGAGAAGATATTACTCTATCAAAGGTGATGTGTCCTCGTTTACATTAATATATAGATCCATTGCAATAACATTTAAACTTCTCTTTAGAGAAAACAATAAATATATTTGAAATTCTTAAAATTCTCGTAAATAATCTTTTAGTATAACTTGTTTGTACATTTGCAATCAATTCTGCTACAGATAGTTATTATTTTACTTTCTAGCAGATATCAAATACCTTCAGAAAGTGTACAGTTGTGTATTATATGCAACAAATTTTATATATTGCAATTTTAGGGTGAAGAAATTATTAAATTCTTCAGTTTTATAAAAAGTTTCTTACTTTAAACAGAAAAGTTTAATTTCAGTTTGCCGAGGCGATTAAGACGTCAGCCTACCACCTAGGGGCACCCAGGATTTTTTCCGGACGATCGAAAGAATCCTAAAATTTTAGGGGATGGTCTGCCCCAAATACATCGGTCTTCGACCTTTACCACTTGTGCACCCTCATTGTTGGTTGGCCGATGCTATGATGGCTTTGAAAAAAAGGCCATCTTAGCCAAATTTTCATTTTAAAAACTCGTATATATTACTTCAAATCGTTTAAAATCCGTAAAATCCGTGTTATAATGATTCCTTCAAAAGCCATCCATTAAATATTTACTAGTGCATAAAATATTAAACATATTAAATTAATCCTTATTTATTAGAGTAATTAATTATATTTTTAATAATATTTTTCACTGATAATTATGCAATATTGTTTTTCCATCTAATATTATTTAATAAGCAACTATAATACACCAAGAGCTTGCAAAGAAACACATATTATGAGACATCCACGAACCATACTACAAATACATTCCATAGACAGTATTGGAAAACAACACACACAAAATGTACTACGACAGAGCCATAATCACAGATAAAACAATTTACCACAATACACCAGACATTACACTCATTGACAAACACAAAATCACGCACTTTATAGACATATCCAGTCCAAACACTCACAATGTACAAAACACATACACTGAAAAAATCAACAAGTACGTACACGGAATTCTCCCAGGAAATAATACATCTGTGGAGGATGGATAGGGTGCTTATTATACCTGTTCTCTCCTCTACAAATGTCTTACCACACACACTACACGGAACATTACAGTTGAACAGAAACACATACATCACACTACAGAAGGCCACTATATCGAATACATGTCCTATTGTTAGGAAATTTCTGACACACACATACTGACGAATTTACTTAATTTTTGTTTTGTTTTGGTCGCTATGCCTTGACTCTGGTTCGGCATAGTACACAGCAATCGGTGTCAATCGAGTATAACTCACTACACCCAACATAATAATAATAACAATAATAAATATGTAATTGGTACTTTTTTGAACAGCTCAAAAGAGTCATCGTTGTAAAGGAGAACTTGTCCTAGGTATTCGAATACCGTGTTTTCGGATTCGTCCGTTATAAGCTCTCATAACAGTGAACAAGCCAATTCGAATACCAAGAGTAGTGTTTCGTTCTATTGTTGGAAATTATAATAGCATTGTAGTAATACAAAGAACAAGTTATTCTGTGTTCTGACTTCTCGAAAAATTTCAGTGTTATAAGTTAACTTTAACCTCTTTAACCTTTAACTTTATTCGTTAACTTTAACCTCTGTGGGCTAGGTACCAGTTAGTTATTAACATTCCATACAAGGCAAGTTGGCAACATGTGTTACCTTATTCTCATTGTTTTAAACGAATTACATTTATTGCTTTTTCTCGAAAACTCGGTTTTCTTAAAAGTTCTCTCTGGAATTTCATCAAGAATTAATATATAAATTTTCTTTACTTTTGGATGAAGAATTCCTTCAGAGGCTTAAGTTGAAAGGTTTGAATACGAGATAGTTTTAATTGAAGAAGGAAAGGAGGAAAACTGACTTCAAACCAAGGATAATACATGGGGGCTCTGCAGCTTCGGTTAGCAACACATCTAGGAGAAAGGATTACGAAAACAAACTTCCTAGCAGTAGGAGAAAAAACGCCTTTGAGAGTGGCGATCTCATCAGAATACAGCCTTCATGAATATTCAAAGTGGACCAAGGTCTATTCATAGAGTCCAAGTCCGCGTAGTACTTTGGACTCTGTGAGTGCTATGAGAAATGGATTACCAAGATCAACCTCAACTTCAACCACCTCAACCTCTCAAATGGGAGAAGCAGTGTTATACAAATAACGCTGTATAACATATATGTATTCGGAGTAGTAGCTAGGCTATGCATTAACTGCTTTTCCGACATTTTGAAAGCAGGTACTGTATTAATCGTTCAGTAAGATATTGATATATTACGTCATTTCCTGTGTAATTTTCTGTTTTGTTCAGGTTAAGTTACGTTCTTGATATCTGAAAAACTTCTTCCGTTTTGGCGTTGCACAGGTTTATGGCTTGTAATAAAATTTAACACAGAAAATCGCTTCGTTTCAAAGTGTTTCTTTTCCCTTCAGGCAGGTTTTCGTTCTGTTCGGTGTTTGTTTATTCGAACAGATTATTAAGTAGTTTAGCCAAATACAAGCATATTTACAAGCGGTCGGAAACAAAATCTAATGATTAAGATCTTTTTATCGCTTGCTTTAATATTTGTATGACATTTAATTTTAAACTAGTTGAAAGTAGAATATTATCAAAGAATTATCCATTGATTTTGGAAATTAAGATGAGTTTTCCAAAGGTATGATAAAACCGAGAGGATTGGGACGAGGGAAGGTTAGAAAGAAGAAAACTAACACAAAGAATACACTAAAAAAACAATATATTTTTTTAAAATATAGAACATTCAGGGAGCATTATCCTATGGGGCATAAAGGGCAATTGCCTGGGGTTCCCACCAAATGGAGCCTCAAACCAATCTTTTATAAGAAAGTATTTTCACCAAAAAATTCCCCCGAAGAAAAATACCCGAAGACAACACTGTATATGGGACCCCCTAATTGAAATTTACCTGAGCCTCACGAAAATATAAAACGCCACTGATAAGGTTTACAAGTAAACTATGTCCCATTTCGTCATTTTCGATTA
>NW_019386508.1:21564-68419 GCF_000671375.1 Centruroides sculpturatus | reverse complement strand
ACTTAGATTTTACAAATACGTGAGCCGTTCACAGCCCGGCACACGTATTTGTAAAATCTAAGTGACTCGTATAACATGGAATTCATATAAAACGGTTATAGGGGGTCGAATGTAATTGTCTACAAATCGGTGATGTAAATTTATACAGTTCTAAATGTAATTAAAGTTTAAATAATCACATTTATCATTATTTAGTATACATTAAAAGAAAATTTTAATTATTGCAATGTGGTAAAATTTCACATTTTTTGCCTCATCGAATGCATGGAGAATCAAAACATTCGATTCTTCAGACATTATTTTTATATAATTTACACACACACACACACACAAAAAGAAATGTTTAAAACATCCACGAATTTTTCATCTTCTACGGTTTGCATTTTTAAAAAATTTAAAGTCAGAAACAAGTTTACGGAATAAATAGCAATTTAATAGATGACGTTTCCATATTAAAATACACCGAACGAGTTAACCACAGATAAGGCATTCCCACGCTACGATATAAAATAAATTTCGCCTAGTTACGTAACTATTTTTTCCAGTCGAGTGTTTTAAAATTATTTAAAACGGTCGAAAGTTATTAATAAAGGCAAATTTCTATCTTATGAACGCTTGACGGAACTCGAGCGAATGTCGAAAGAGGGAGAAGTTGCCATCTCGATTTCATCAATGGATGTAAGAGGGCGCGGTTTTAGGGAAATGGAAGCGGTGGAGAGGATGTTGCTTTCGTCGTCCGGTTAGGCCACGGCTAAATAATAATAAAAAAAAAAGGTCACTATTGACTTTAAACAGCTGTTCTTAAAGACGTTTACAAGAAGAAAATGGACTTTTTATCGTTTATTCATTCTCTAGTAAGTTTTAACTTTCGATTTTCTCATTTAGAATGTATTAGATTCGAGAAAATAGTCTTTATATCGAAATTTCTTCTCGTTATACGAGTTTATAAACGATTTTAAATATGCGATCGCTAATTTCGACCGAATCGTTATAATAAAGTCACTACGATAAGATGTTACGAAAGTTTATCCATTTAAAATAACGAAACGGCAAAAGTAAACAAAGTGCACCGTGGGCCGCAGCCATCTTGTTTTCGAGACGTCCCTCTCCGTTTCCCTTGTTAATTTACCCGAACTTCAAAATCTAATTACGAAATTATAACAGAAATAAAACATTTGTTTATTCCGAACAGTCGACAAATTAAATTACGATTAATAAACCTGCTAAATTTCGTGTAGAGTCGCGACCGATAGAGGCGACGTCGCTTCGCTCGTCGCTTCATGTTTATATATCGATTGCATAATATAAATATTACTTTTACTGCTTTGTCGCGTGTATCCTGAATTATGAATGATTCGTTATCTTATTTCCATTAAAAACATATTTTATGTGTTTTTTCCTAAGCCAAACGCACGCGAAACGTTGTTAAGTGCGTGCATTACGTTGTGATCGTATTGTACGTTGCCGCGCTTCGTTGCCCATTACTGTAAAACTTAGAAAAATGCGCATTATATATTAAAACGTGAGGATTCGGTTTGTTGTTCGTTGTAGAACGTGTCACTGATCTAAATTTTTGAAAAAATATTATTATTATTACCCGCGAAAAAAGCTTGCGCGGAACTACCGCGAGAATGACGTCTACTGTTACTTTTGATTACACAACATGGCGACTGGAACCGGTACATATACGTTCTGTTTTTTTTATTCGTGTTTTTATTTATCGAACTTTAATGATTGTTTTTTTTTTAAATAGTTTCCGTTTTAGGCTACTAGTTATTCGCTTCCAGCTAAAGTTATAAATAATTAAATACATATATAAAAATTCTAATACAGGCTCGTAACTGGAAACGAACGTTCTTTGACCTTTCGTACTTACGTATTCAATTACATAACTTGATTTTTTTCGTTTATGTGTAGTTTAGTCGATGTTGATCGGCAAAAAATACAGTTTAAACCACTTTAAAGTCCATTATTTTATCGATTTCCGAACTAAAATAGCTCCTCTTTCGATTAATCATTATCTACAGGCAATGACAAATAAATGATTGCACAATGAAAATATTATTTTATTCTAAGAATGTCAGTCGAATAATTTATGACCAGATATTTTAAAGTTTAGACCCCTTCTGGGGCAGTGTGGTATGGGCGGAATATTACAATTTTGAGGTCTACGTTAGATGTTTAATGTTATTTTATTTTATTAACCGAAAGTGGGCGTCATTTATATGTTAACCTAGGTTTGTATTAGATTTAGCATTGCTTAATATCAGTTACATAGTGTTTAAGCTGATGTTGCAGATTTAAATTGTTAACTCGTTTAAGATCTAAAAATGTATATTTTGGTAGTTGAGGAATTACTAATGTGTATTGTAAGTCGTCTTGCAGTGTTATGAACTTTCGGAGACGAGAAGATAAACTAGTCGAACGAGAATATAAAAAAACATTATAAAAATGCATTGTGTCTGAAGTTCATAATGCCGAAGGAACGTGTTACGATATGCATTTATGAGAATTGGTGCGAGTTCTTGATGTCGATAGATTGGTAGAGGATTTCTCGTATCAAAGTGGTCTTCCGACTGCACGAGATTTAAATATCCTGCGTAGAAAGAGTTCTTTTCAACAAAATCGAGGGATGAATAAGCAATTATATTGTTTAAGAATCGTGGACTATTAGTAAATAAATTGAATGTATCCCCTGCTGATTATTTTTATAACTCTTCTTACGTTTGCTTTTGAATAGCTATTTTATATTTTTTTGTGATGAATCGAAATTTCTTTGTAAAAATTAAATACGAATTTGCATTCTAACTATCAAATATATACAAGTTGCCTGCGTGTAAGTGTATAGTGTTAACTGAATATTAATTGATTTGTAAAATATTTATATACTTGTGAAGATTTATTTTTATTTAATATGTAACTTATATTACTGTTCACATTTAAATATTATATTCCAAAACCTAAAGATGGCTGCCTAACTAGACAAAGATATTAGTTTATATTAAAACCTAAAGATATTATTTATTTATAGTTATTAAACTAGTTAACTACCAGTTAGAAATCACACTTTACATATTTATTTAGTATAAATTTACTATTTAAGTAAGTATATGTTAAATCACATTTATCTGAGACTGGAGTTCATTTTCCATTACTTTAATTATTACCACTAAGATTAATTTAATTATTGGCATCTCATTGCTTCTCCGATCTATATTTTAATTCATTTAATACACTAATAGGGCGAGTATTAATTTAAAAATGAACAAGTTTGAGGCGAGCAAAATCGGGTTTCTCAAGTTCAATGATTATAATTATATATTTACGTGTAATTTTATTGAAATTGATAGAATATTACGTAAATTACAATGTAAGGTCACTTTGGTTTAATGCCAAGTTTGACAAGTGAAGTAGATAATTATGATTAAAAAGAAATGACAAAAAGTTTATAGTTTTATTTTCAATTTTAAAAGTTCTTTGTAATTTCTTACAGTGTCTGCTATTTTTAACAAAATGAAATATATGTATATGTTACTAGCAAATGACAAATAAGGTCAGGTTAAATTTAGACTGTTCTGTTTGAAATTTCAAATTTATAGCTAAATTTAAATATAGTTTAAAATGAATTGGCTAGGAAAGTTTAATTTGTTTCCAAACAAAGTTTATTCTTCCGAAGATATGTTTGATCGATTGCTAAGGAGGAAAAATAGAAGTTTTATTTTTGTCATTCTTATGGATTGAAATGAAAGTAATTTCAATTTTTCGATTTTCTATTTTTATAATCCAGAGTTTTAAGACAAAAACAGAATAGATACTTTTTATTTTATAATGAAGACATATGGAAAAAATTATTTTAGGAATAAACTCCTTCAATTTTGATTGCTTCTCACTCTATTTAATTAAGTGATTGTAAACAGTTAAGCAAAATTATGAAAACAGGAGGTGAAATCTTTCCAAAATCAAATTGAAATAATAATTTTTAAATCATAAATTATTTTTATCTGATATGTAAATTTTTAAAAACTTATTACTTGGAGGGTTACATTATTGAGAAGTCAATTTCTTTATTTTTGTCAAAGACACTTAGGGAGATAGAAACGTAACTCATATTATCGTAAATGAATTATTTAATCTCTTCACAAAATAAGGATAATTAAGTGGCTGATTTATTTTTAATAAGGAAATAACATTGAATCTAAGTGTAATCCATTCGACAAAAGAAATCGAGACCAGATATTGATCTCAAGCGACAACTTAACCAAATTCTAAGAATTCTGTCAATATGCTTCAATCATTTTGTAATCAGTAAACAGTTATTTTGCCATCATATGAGAAACTTTTTACTTTGGAGTCTATTTTTAACCAAAATAATGGATAAGTTTGTATTTCTATCGTAGAGTTTATATGTTTTGTGAACTAAGTAGTTAAAAGCTGATACGTCACTTGAAAACAGAAAAAAGAAAAAACTTGGCACCATATTTAAATAATAGTATATTCATTCTTATTTTTGGCTTTGTTGACAAGCAGTTTGAATTTCCTTTTATTCAAATACATCAGCAAGTGAAGAAGCAAACAGCATCCAAGGTATAAACTATGTAAAATGGATATTTACTAAGTTTCAACTTACAAGGACTAAGATTAATCATTTTAAGAAGTAAATTTATTATATTTATATTATATTTTTTCGATTAACTGTTAAAAGTTAAATACAAACTATTTGAATCCAGCTTTTATTAAAAATTTCATCCAAAATCTCAGGTGAAATGACAAAATCATATTAAAAGGAAACGTTTTCTATGGCTCTAAACAGACACATTATTTATGAATTAGGATTTATGTTCTAAATACATTTTTTTTTTTTTCTTAGTTTTCGATCCATCTTATGTGAATTGCTTTATTTAATGTAACTTAAAGCAGAAGATTTAAACCAAACTTTTAATGTAACTGTATAATAAAAGTGAATAAATTGCTGCAAAGAGCCTATCAAATCTGACTAACGGTAGTTAAAAATTGTATGTAGCATTATGTAAAAGTTTGATATAATTTTTAAAAAATATTAGCTGTAATGATATCTTTTTACATTTTACATACAGTATAAATGCAGCTTTATACATGTATAAAGTTATTTTATGAATATTTATGTAAAATAGAAAATTCTGACTCAATACACTATGACTTTTACTTTTGAGAATGTAGGGTATACCGGTGATACTAAACATGCGTGATGCAATGCAGTTAGAAATTGTTGTAACATAATACTAGAGGTTGTGTAAATGGGTGTGTAATTCAATACAAAGTTCTACAAGGAGATTACATCTAATACAATTCTTTAATTCCTAAAAATCTTGGGTCTAATTCTTGTAGTTTCTCAGAAATCTTCCAGATGAACGGATGGATGAGCAGGCCGTGAATATATAAACTTTTATATCTTTATTAATATTTAAGATTGTGTTATCATAAAAATTAGATGTAATAATGTAATTTTTATGATGATTTATTATTTTCTAAATTATTATATTAACTNACTTTTAAGTAGTTTCTTAGCCTTAATTCAATTGCTTTTATGTTTTTATTTTATACTATTTTTATTATATTGTTGTCTACTCAGGACTTAGCATATTATTAGGACTTATATATTCCTTTTGCAGAAACAGAACACCAGTATAATAAGTCCTGATAATATGCTAAGTCCTAAGTAGACAATAATATAACAAAAATAGTTTCTTAGTTTGTTTAGTTTATACAAGATTTAAATTGCGTAATTTGTAGGATAAGGATTGCTTGTGATATACAAGAAAATTTGTCTAGTATTTGCTTTTAGCGGTAGTATGTTGCATCACATAGGCATTGAGTTTTGCAAAAGGCGTGGCGACATCATCTCAACTGCATAAAAACAGAAAATAAACATTACGCTTTATGAATACTGTTATCTCATTTCTTAAATGCTATTTAAATTATAAGATAAAATGAATTTGTGGAGACTCATTAAAAGCTTGAGTATTTAGCATATTCAAACTTTTAATGATATGTAGATTAATAATAATATATGTAAATTTATTTTTTTGTAAAATATTTATAAATCTAGGATTAAAAATACTATTAAAATGAGCAATTATTTATTGTGATGTGGTTATAGTGCCAGGCTGCAATTTTTAATCATATTTTAAATTTAATTTAATTTAAATGTGTATGATGTACATGGGTTCGCCACCTCAAATTTGTACTGGCATGTCCCTGTACATCATACTTTTCCTTTAAGAATGGCATTGTGCTGGTCATCTATCTACCACCTTTTGGAGAAAATTTTTGAATTGAAATAATATGACTTTTGGTTTGCATCGGAAATTTATAGATAGTTAATTGGGGCCTCCTGCCCCTAAGGTTTCCATATCTGGTCTCGTCTTTCGTCTGTCTAACTCTGTTCTTGAGATTAAGGAAAGACAAACAGAGAGATGGATGACAGTGGAAATTTATAGATCTACAACTTTTTCAAATTACAATGCAATAAAGAAGTCCAAGCAAAACAATGAAATAAAAGTTTTAGAGACTGAATCTCTGCTTCGGATCTATTACCGAAGAGAATAGTTTTAAAAAAGTCTGACTGTTCTGGCGCACTAATGTTTATCTTATTATTTTAGCTTTGAATTAATGGTATTTTTTGTGAACAAAAACTAATAAATTCTGATAATACATAATTAATGTGCATAATTAATTTGTGAGCCATTGCAATCTATAATGTGATCATAAAAGTGAAAACCAGTTTGGAATAGATAAGAGCTTTTAATTATCTATGTATTCTTCTCATATCTTTGTTTATCTCTTACAACTCATTACATACATTATTTATACTTGTTTAGCAACAGTTGTTTTTCCCCTTTAATGTTAATGTGCAAGTTTATCCGAGATCTGAGTAACATTCAATTAACGAATGTTAAATTATATTTGTATTTGGAAGTTTCAAGACACATTTCTTTTCTGTTAGGTATATATATACTATTTTTTAATGTTTAATGATAGTTTTGTTTAACCTGCATATAGTACGTGATATGTTTTATTGACTTCTTTTAAGTACAGTCAGAAATACTTATGCAAAATGATGAGACATTTATGTGACAAATCTGAATCTGCCCTATCAGATTTGGCACGTCATTCGGTAGCAGATATCTGCACAATAAAAATCCTTCATGCTCATTTTAGTAAGATTTTGTTACATTGGTTTGTGTTAGTTTATCTTTTACAATTTAGAAATTCTTAAGATTTTAATGTTTGTCTCATTACAATTATAAATTTCTGTATTTCTGCTATTTCCATCTCTGTATCCAAAAACATTTAGTAACTATTTATTTTTATAATTTTTCATCAGTAAAACAATGTATTACATTTTTCTTTTTTTTTAATTTCTTGCTTTTTTTATATGTAAATTAATTTTGTCAAGTTTGTATATTGCATTAAAAATTGCAATTGAAAAGATTTTTTTGTTAATTTTTATGATGTAATTCATTTTTAAAAAATTAATATTTTTAACAGGTGATGCAAATATTTTATCCTCATTCCATCCAGCTTTATCCTCATGAGTTTCCTGGAGAAGATCCAAATGATTGTCCTAGAAATCTCAATAAGGAACAGTAAGTTTAAAATATTGTTACATTATACTCTTTTAAGACTCCTTAAATAATGTCTGATTTTTTTTCAAAACACCCAAATGATTGCTAGTGAGAGTTTCCAAATAGATAAATTTTAAAACATTATTTAAGTCATTTAAATTTTATTAAATTTAAAACAAAAATATGTGTGTTTACTAAGTTAAGTGAAAAAAATATTTTTGTTTATTTAAAAATATATATTTTTTAATTTAAACAATATTTAATTTACATTTAATAAAATATAAACTATATTCAATATCTATATTGTAAGTTTTAATGATAATTGTAAGAAATTAGGCTTTTGTGTTAGGAATTACACTAAATTTATAAATATTTTTGGACCACATTGTTTACTTTTTAGAAGTTAATCAACTTAATAACACACTTGATAATACAAAATGAAACAAAAAGAGCACTTTTTGTTTTGTTTGCACTTAAGACATTTTTATTTGTTTAACAAGACTATGAAATTAATAAAATTATAAAACATATTGCACCAATCTTGGTCACATCAGAGTTCACATAGAAAGCTCATGCCATAAATAGTGAGTTGCGTATCAATAATTAACAGAATCTATGCAATAAACTTTAGCAGCTTATTTTACCCAGCAGGAGGGAGGTGCAAATTAATTGGGAGGACACAGGTCATAAGACTGGCTAAATATCTTAACTTGCTTAGGTACTTGGAGACCTTGGAGATATGTAAATCTAGCAGAGATTCAAACTGCATTAGCTACAGAGATGTGGACTTGCTATCTATTGCATGTAGGTCTTTTTAAAAACTCTAACGTGACCAGGATCATTATGATGTGTTTTATAATTTTATTAATTTTGTAATCTTGTTAATTTGTTACTATTTGCACATTTTTGTTATTTTTTGTTTACTTATTTAGAAAAATGCATGTAATCAGTTGATGATTCAATGCTTTAATTGTAAATGTGAAAGTATTTTCTTTTATTTAAAATAAATTTATTTTGTATAACTAAACTATCTTTTTAAATATAGTCCATTTTGGTATTACTTTGTGCATGCTTCTGCAAGAAATAGTTTGCAAAAGCAGTACTCTTTTCTTAACAGTTATCTGGTACTAAATTTAGAATAATGGATGTTCACATTTTTGTTAGGACATTGCTGTTGCTTCTACAATCAGACAGGTAACACAGAGGGATATATTCTGTAGTGTATAGTGATGAAGTTGTCACTTTACTTCTTCATATCGTGCATGACGTACAGTGAATAGACTATACACACTGTTCAGCTGTACAAATTTACACATTAAGTATAACTGTTCATTTACTCAGCAAATATAGGAAAAACTTATTGCAATTTTTGTGTTACTTTATTTTTGTATAACTACTTTATTTATAGGTATTTTATTTTTCAGTACTATTTCAAATTATCTGAGTCACTTAAACTCTAATTATAATTGTTGACAAAGCATTTTCTTAGCTGTTATCAACTCTAATTGCAGGAAAATTAATGGAATTGTAAATAATGTCTATATTATTTGAGTCTATAAATTCTTTTAATTGGTATTAATAATCTGGTAAGAAGTGATATTATTAATGATCAATATTTTTAACTTTACTAGAATATATTACACTTAAAACTAGAAATTATATTATATCAAAACTTCAAAGAACAAAAAACTAGAAATAAAAATACTCAGGTCCTGACTGCTTTTGACAGTTCAAACAAAGAGTTTTATAACACTTTAATACTCTGTATTTTTGTAATTTAAAATGATTTTTTTTCTGTATATAATTACAGCTATAAAAATTATTTACATTTTGTTTAATTTTTTATATAAAAAATTTAATAATGACAAAATTAATATAAAAAAAAGAAGAAAAATAAATAATATAGTAATACAGGACAAATTAATAATAATTAACATCCTCAAAAATGGATGTCATTTAAAACCAATTATTTGGATGGTTTTTGATTTATTGTATTGTATGATACATTTTCTTACCTAGATGTTGTAGACTAAACTTTACAAACATTGCTAAAACCCGATATATAACATAACTAAACACCAATCATATGCCGAAAATCTATTGGGCTAGTTTAAGGCTAATTACTAAATCAATTACGTAACCAATTTGGCTCTAGAGGTAAGCGTTAGGTGNTTATGGAGTTACACCACAGAGGAGATTATAAAATACTTAAAATATATTGTTATTTTTTTTTGCAGATGCACCATAACAATGTTGGAAACTCATTATCACAATGGGATTAATTTTTTAATTAATTATGATTGTAATCAAGATATTGTAATGAGTTTTTCATTATTAATGAACATTATCATTATCTAAATTATTTACATCCATTTTGTTTGTTTAATTTGATGAATTTTTTCTTCTTTAATTTAAAAATTCAAAACCGATAGCGAGTGGTTGTATTAACCCTGTTACAAAAACAAAGTAATTAAAATAATATTAAATATAAAGCTCAAAACATTTGTACTTTTTATTTTTAATTTCGTAAGTAATAAGTAGAAGTAATATCACATGTGATACTGTTGATCAGTTTGTTCACAACCAAACAGTATAATAGTCATATTGAGTAAACGATAATCATCTGCGTCAGCAATATCAGTATCCATTTACTTGATAGGAGCCGACAATAAAATTTTTATTGAATACTAGTTTAAAACGTTGATTAATTAATGCCGATGAGAATATTTTTTTTTTTTAAAAGGAAAGTATCTCTTAAACAAAATACCAAATAAATTATATTTAAACATGATATATTATGTTTAATTATAATTTAATTATTATCTGCTCTAAATAAAAATACAACAGCTTCTAAGAAAGTTGTAAGCATGTTAACGTATTTAAAAAAATGGTTTATGCGTATCTACTAAATAGGATAAATATGATCTGGCCTTTAATGTATTCAAAGGGAGAAAAAAAAATTCAAGGAGATATAAAATTATTATTAAAAACTGTTTGCGTACATATAATTGTATTTAATTATTTAATTTTGCATGATTAATTAATTTGCATGAGAATTAAATGCAATTTTTTTTATTACATAATTAATGATTAAAGTAGAATTTATTTCAAATTAATAAAGTTTTAATGCTTAAATATTGATCTTATGACTTCTAAGTAAAATTTTGAAGTTTTATGAGCGAATTTTTAAAATAAATTAATGAAATGTTCTTAAGCTGTCTCATCTTTTAAACTAAAAATAAAACATTTGAAAATAATTATATAATTTTATACATGTTTTAGAAACGGTTTGCATTGCGACGCAATAATTCAAGAGTTGAATGTATTTATGTGAAGAATGCCGAATTGTATCAGCAGTTTAACTAGAATTAATATTAGAGGGCTCACATTACAACATGCTAAGACCTACATTCATCCCTGTACCACTGTTGTGTTGTTTACTAAAAAATGGACCCTTAGATACATGTGTGGAGAAGTGCATTTGTTGCATTCAAGTATTCTTTCTTTATTTACAAAGGTAAATGGAGGGTCCTCTTCCTGGTTCACTATTAACAGAATTACAAGCAAGTAGAATTTAAAAAAAAAAAAACTTTTAAAATCAAAATAAATAACTTATTTATTGTTTTTATATTAAACAGTCGATATAGAGGAAGAGGAAGCGGTTCTAAAAACCTGAAAAATGTTTGAACAATTAGTTTTTTTTTTGTTATAATTATCATTAAAAACAATAAAACTGTAATCAGTTTTAATTGGAAAAGATATATAAGAGAATAGGTTTGAACACAGTGCCAAGTACAAATGTTTTTTTTTTCTGCTAAGAAGCTAGGGGCTATGTATAATATTAAAAAAATTCAAATCATTACATAAATATTCATTAAAATTGGATATTTGTTCACAGTTTATGGATATTTTTGCTAGTGTTAACTCATTCAAATCATCATCTTTATTTTATTAATTTAATATATATATATATATATATAATTTACATTCAAAATTACAATAATGGTGCTTGCTTTGGGCCAGTTTATTTGGCAGTTATTTAATTTAAGATTAATACTAAAGAAAACCTTAAATCCAGTAAAAAAAAAGTGGAATGTTTTTTGGAGTTTTTCATTTGTTCAATTTTATTTTTAAAATTGCTTTCCAAAAAGATTTACATATTTAGCAGTGATATATCATGATAATTCTGTAAATACCTAGCACAAAGTGGAATAAGAATAATAGTTTAGTGTCTGTTTTCAAAACCAAGGATCAAAAGTTAGAGCCATAAGTTAATCAATAAGCATTGACATATTAAAAGTAAAGTGAATAATAATTGATTAAAATCTAATTTGGTTCTTGGTTGTGACTACATTAGAAAGTTATGTCAGAAAAATTGAAAATATTTTTATCAAAAATTGTTTCATAATAAAAGTTGCAGACCTAAAAACACAACACATTTAGTTCTGTTAGATTGAATGATCTGCATAGTATCAATGTTCAGAAGAAAATGATATGGTTACTTTACCAAATGGTATGTGTCATATACTTATCAGATAATAATTAACATAATTAAAATAATTTAAAATAGTAGTATTCATTTTGGAAGACCCAGTATTACTTTCCTGGCTTGTTATTTGTAACAGAGGGAAAGTATGATGATTGATCAAAAAATGACCCTATATTTTTACAGTTTTAGACTCGAGGCAGCTTGAAACATTAAGAAATGCAAAAAATTCAGGGGTTTTTTTGGTAGATGTATCATTTTTACTTTCATGAAAATCATTACTGGTTATACTTGATTTAACTTAAAGACACTGTATTGAATAGTTTTGTTAATGACTTGTTCAAAGTATGGCAACTTAATGTAGAAGAAAGATAATAGCAGCAACAACATTTTTTGGATGTCTGCTGAACGTAATTGTTGGATTTACTTCCAACAATTATGTTCAGCAAAGAAGTAATAACTTGCTAACTTTAAATTTAAAATACATATTTCATAAAGCACTAAACCATATGGATGGCCACATTGCCACAACAATGTAGACCATGTTTGCTGGTAGACACTTCATATCTCTAATGCTTTATTCAATAGCTAAACTTTATTGAACATAAAATAAATTTTAATAAATAAAATAAAACATGTAAAAAATGCAATATTTTTAATGTTTTTCTTACAAATAATAATGTTAAAGTGAAGCATGTGATAATAGTCATGTAACAAAATGTAAATGTTTTTATAAATGTAAACATTTAAAATATATTTGAACCCTTATATTTTTCATGAAATACACATTAATTTGAGATAAAAAATTATGGTTTGACACACAAGATTCTTATAATAGACTATGCCACATAAAAGGGGGAGACCATTCCGGTTAAACTGTGACTAAAATATAAAATTAATCATATCTAACAAAACTAGTTGTTAATTAAACATTAAATAAACATTCTTCGTAGTACAATAAAATAATAACATTGTAATTTGACTGACTTAAAAATCAGGAAGAGTTTTTGTTCACAAGACAATAAAACAATTAATGACTTATTGACATTAAAAGTAGTAGTAATAGTTAGTGTAGGCTATACTGACTATCTACCTTAAAAATAATACCTTCCTCTCAAATTTCACAAAAAACTGATGTTAAAAAGTGTAAGCTAAGATAATTTACAGTGAGTTTCTTAAATTTAATATGTGTATTTTTGCATTTTCGAATCAAATAACAATAAAATATACATAAAAAAAAGCACTTTCTGAATTCCAAGAGTATTTTACATAATTAGAAAGAAGACAAAATGAAATTAAATGTATAATCGTAGTTTTTGACGTAATGCTGACAGTTTTACAGTTTTAGAATAAAAACTTGTTTGTTTTTATGTGACGTAACTTGTTTTTTTTTTTAATAGGCCCTCTAGAGAGGAATGTATAATCTCACTTAAACTGGCATGCTGGTATTTCCCTGGGATAAACCAGTATGCCAGTTTTTATCATACAGATATATCTGATTTCATGTTTTCTCTGGATAGATCGGTATGCCAGTCATTCTGTGAAAATACAGTAATAATACTAAATTTACAACAGTATGTTAATATCATGAATATAAATATGGATTAACAACAAAATAGGAAAATAAGTGCATTTGTTTTATTTGTGATGTGGTTTACTACACAGACATTTAATGATTTAGATGAAAAGTTACTATAAAGGTAAAATATTGGGTTTTTGGATTAGTAACTCCATTACAAACTGATTTTTGATGAAACTTTTTTTTTTTTTTTTTTTGCATTCAATAAATAAATACTGAATAACTTATAATTGAAAAAAGAAGAGACATGAGGCAGAAAATTTTAAAAAATCAGAAATCATGGCATTTTAATTGTTAGTCAATTACCTATTTTTATCATTAGAGTTAATTCTCTAATTTTTAAATAATTTGTTCTTTCAAGGAAAGAACCCTACACAAACCTTAAGGGTGCCAGTGGATTTGGACTAATCTTTTTGATATTTTGTAGTTCTAGTGGCATGATCAAAAATCTCAATAGACATGAAGTTAAAAAATGAAAGGTTTTGAATTATTGAGCATCTGAGATGCAAAAATGGCATACCGTATATTTTTCCCGCAGATAACATGATAGTTGAATCATAAAAAATGGTCCCCAAAATCCGGGGTCATCTTATAGGGCAGATACAAAAAAAAATAGATTGAAATTTATATAAATTTAAAACCATTATAAAAAACCGACAAACTGCAATTATTTACTGGTAGAGAGTAGAGTATGTCCACAAAATAGAATAGCCCATATGACTTTTTGTGAATAGTCAAGGTTATTACCCAAATGCCTGAATCAGTGTGAATGTTTGCAACAATAGCAAGGCAGTACTGCCAGATGCAAGAAAATAAAATTTGTTCACTCGAAAAATTACAAATAGGACATAATTCTATATATGCTATACAGTATTATTGTCCAGATGATTGCTGATCTAAACTAAATTCATAGGCCATTGATAGTTTGGGGTCGTCTTATAGGACAGATATATGTTAAAACTATAAAACTTTGACAAAAATTTATACCTTGTCTTATCTGCGGAAATATATGGTAATCTGTGCATATGTTGTGAATCCTTAAATCCTTATCATTTCCAAATATAAGGCAATATGTTTTCAAATGTTATTGATGTCCACCACTTTATCTTTCCACATGAGTTTGATTCTTACACCATTTGTTTTTGTACAATGCTGCACTGTACAATGCATGGGAGCTCTTCTGGCAAGAGATTCACTTCACTAACCAAGACTTAATAATGGTTGAAAAGTCTGTTAGAACATTTTGGGATGATAAATTATTGAATAAATAGGTATTTGTTTTTTTTTTTTTTGTTCTTTGTTGGTAAATCCCCATATTATTGTTTTTTCTTTGCTTTTGTATTGTCTAATATCTTAATATAAAAGGAATTTATATTGAGGTAGAACAAATGAGAAAATAATTGATAATTCTTTGTTATTAACTTCCATAATTCTAAAATAGATTGATACAGCTTTCAGAAACTGTTTGCAATGAATTTTTTTCACAGAAAATGGCTTGAATAAATGGAGATGAAAATTCTGACAAACTTATCACTGTTCAAATATGTGAAGGATTTTTAAGATCACTCTTGTAATATATCTGGTTAGAATATTCATAACTTGCAGTCATCTATTGCAGAACATCAATAATGCTTGAAAACGTGACCAGAGGGTCGGCACTTCTTTAGTGCCTCGTCAGGACTGACACTACTGTGTCTTCTAGTATAGACACAGAAAGACACAGAAACCTTAACGACCTCAAATTCGGAATTCATGCGAGCGGTCACATGTGCAGGCGATCGGATTCAAGATGGAGGAGGATTGAGAGACAGTGTATCAGAAGTGAATCACTCAGATACCAGATTAACAATCAATAACAATTTAATTTCAACAGAAAGGAGTACATGATACACTACAATAGACATATCAGGATATATATATATCCTGATATGTCCTGATATACATATATCTATCCTGATATATATATGTATATTTAGCCTATTAATCTAGTGGTTGTGAGAGAGAGAGTTTACGTGAGATACGCACCTCGATAAATACCTTGTCGAGAATCTTGACATGGTGCAAGCCAACTGGGTCAAATGGGAGAAGGTTCTTGAGGGCAGTTCTTACTCCAAGTGCACAATAGATTTTCAGCCATCTGTAGAACAAAATCCATAAGGATGAATTGATAATGTAAAAGAATGATGAATCTGTATAATCCACTGGTATCTGATGATTGAAGCTCAGGGAGATGCTGGATAACTCACTAGAGAAACTGGTGACAACTTTTTACAATGGTTCAGAACCCACACACCTTAGAAATCGAGTTGATGACAACTGCTTCGCTTGTCCTCCCCTCTTTCTTTTTATTAGGGGGCTTTTCTTGGGTTTTTCCCATGACTTTGCTAGAATTTTTAGTACATCGAGACCAATAGTCAAAATTTCGCTCGTGGGTTCTGGGTGACAAATTGAATGTGTTACCTCCTACAAGGAAACAAGTCTGTGGGAAACAGTTTTAATTGTCTTTGACAATTAAAACTGTTTCCCACAGACTTGTTTCCTTGTAGGAGGTAACACATTCAATTTGTCACCCAGAACCCACGAGCGAAATTTTGACTATTGGTCTCGATGTACTAAAAATTCTAGCAAAGTCATGGGAAAAACCCAAGAAAAGCCCCCTAATAAAAAGAAAGAGGGGAGGACAAGCGAAGCAGTTGTCATCAACTCGATTTCTAAGGTGTGTGGGTTCTGAACCATTGTAAAAAGTTGTCACCAGTTTCTCTAGTGAGTTATCCAGCATCTCCCTGAGCTTCAATCATCAGATACCAGTGGATTATACAGATTCATCATTCTTTTACATTATCAATTCATCCTTATGGATTTTGTTCTACAGATGGCTGAAAATCTATTGTGCACTTGGAGTAAGAACTGCCCTCAAGAACCTTCTCCCATTTGACCCAGTTGGCTTGCACCATGTCAAGATTCTCGACAAGGTATTTATCGAGGTGCGTATCTCACGTAAACTCTCTCTCTCACAACCACTAGATTAATAGGCTAAATATACATATATATATCAGGATAGATATATGTATATCAGGACATATCAGGATATATATATATCCTGATATGTCTATTGTAGTGTATCATGTACTCCTTTCTGTTGAAATTAAATTGTTATTGATTGTTAATCTGGTATCTGAGTGATTCACTTCTGATACACTGTCTCTCAATCCTCCTCCATCTTGAATCCGATCGCCTGCACATGTGACCGCTCGCATGAATTCCGAATTTGAGGTCGTTAAGGTTTCTGTGTCTTTCTGTGTCTATACTAGAAGACACAGTAGTGTCAGTCCTGACGAGGCACTAAAGAAGTGCCGACCCTCTGGTCACGTTTTCAAGCATTATTGATGTTCTGCAATAGATGACTGCAAGTTATGAATATTCTAACCAGATATATTACAAGAGTGATCTTAAAAATCCTTCACATATTTGAACAGTGATAAGTTTGTCAGAATTTTCATCTCCATTTATTCAAGCCATTTTCTGTGAAAAAAATTCATTGCAAACAGTTTCTGAAAGCTGTATCAATCTATTTTAGAATTATGGAAGTTAATAACAAAGAATTATCAATTATTTTCTCATTTGTTCTACCTCAATATAAATTCCTTTTATATTAAGATATTAGACAATACAAAAGCAAAGAAAAAACAATAATATGGGGATTTACCAACAAAGAACAAAAAAAAAAAAAAACAAATACCTATTTATTCAATAATTTATCATCCCAAAATGTTCTAACAGACTTTTCAACCATTATTAAGTCTTGGTTAGTGAAGTGAATCTCTTGCCAGAAGAGCTCCCATGCATTGTACAGTGCAGCATTGTACAAAAACAAATGGTGTAAGAATCAAACTCATGTGGAAAGATAAAGTGGNGTTGAATTTTCGTTGATGTTAAGCCTAACAAAGACTATTGTATCGTTAAAAATTATTTTTTTATTTTGTACAAACAAAATAAATATATTGAAAAATATAAAAACAATAAAAAATTATACTTCAGAAGTTAATTTAGTATCAAAAACGTAAAATATTTGAGTAGCCCAAGACATAGCCAAAGATTGCAGTGCCACAGCATTGGCAAAAATTTAAATTTGCGACTGGAATTCTTTCGGATAATTGACTTTCAGATAATTGACGCTCTACTGTATCTTATAAACCATCCTCTAAATAATTCCTGTAAACGTCTTTACACAGCATGGACAACCAACATTGTGTATGCAATCAGTATTTCGTGATATTGATTATATATACAGTTAATATTATGTTTGAGTTTAGTATCTTTAATACTAATAACAAATTTCTTTTAATAACTTCAGATGAATCATGTAATGGATGTTTTATTTATAACAAGAAATCATTCGGGACCCGTTTTATTGTTGGAAGAAGATCATTATGTTGCACCCGATTTTCTAGTGATGTTGAGTCTAATGGAAGCAGAACAAAAACAGTAAGCTCCAGTTTTTTACTAATACTAATATATTCTAATATATATATATATAGTTACACTAAACTAATATACACTCTATCTCCTTAAGAAAGCAGCTGCGTTGTTTTAATTATTTTTTCATACTAAAAGTTTTGAAGCAGTTCCTTTTTCCAATTCAGACAAAAAATTTTAATTGTATAATTCATTTCTATTACTTAAATAATATGAAACTTATTACATTGAATGTTTTTTATTTTTTCTTTTAATTTCTTTGAGTGATAGATAAAGTTTCATCTGAAGGATATTTTCAAATTCTGGGTGTAACTCTGATCAGATTAATTTGAACAAAGTTAACTTCCTCAAAGTAATTTCTTGTTTGGATATATGATACATGGCATTTTTTAAATAATTAGTCAAATATTGGCATTTCTGAAATTATCCATCAATATGAAGTAAAATAATTATGATTCTGTAATCCTATTTTGAGATTTATTTTACTTATTAGAAATGTTAAGAAGCATTATAAAATTGATATTTGACTTTTAATAAAAGGATATAAAGGATAATTTTTACATTAACAAAAAATATTTTGAGATGGGGAAACAGGAAAACAGTGTGAAAATATTTTTTGTTTGCCAGAACATGAACAAAAACTTAGTAGAAAAATATTACAGGTTTTGTTCTGCAATTTTATTTTATTTTGACCAATTAGGGTACAGGCTTCAATGAATGTTACGAAATTTACTTCCTGGCAATCTGAACCTACTTAATATAATAAAAATGGCCAAGCCTATTGAGAAGAGAATGAAATGATAATTCAAACTTATTTTTTGAAAAGATTTTGAAATATTTGTCTTTGATTTAAATAAATTCTAATTAGGAATAATGTTGGTATTTACCAAATGATTTAAGAAATTTGACTTTTTGTCATCAGTTTTCTTTGAATTTTTGTAAATGGATGTACAAGAACACAATACAATGAAATTCCGTTTGCAGTTTTCTGCTATAAAGAAGGCAATGAATATAATATACTGATAATTTTGCTAGGAGTTTTAAAACAACTAAATAATTTATAATATAGTCAAACCTGAATTGTGTCCAAAATAGTTCCATCTTCAAAATCTGCCTACAAATACTTATGGACCAATCTCATAAATGTTAAATAGAGAATCTTTCAGTAAATTTGAAGTACAAAACATATGGTTTTGTTTTGCAAACAGCATTATCATCAAATCACAACTTTTCAGCTCTCAAACTTGTATGTAGAGAGAGACTACTATACACAGTTCTCATTATTTGTAATACTTCAGCTTACTGCTATATAGTTTACAACTAACTTCAGAGGTAAAGAAATACTGGCACTAAATTAAGGTTAGACTGTGTTTATAATTTATTATATCATACAGTAGGACATAAATTTTTAAAAACTTATAGAGAAGAGAGAATTAATAGAAATATATTGCTTCACTTCACATTTTCTCGTAAATTGGAAAGTAGCCTTAACTTCTGATGGCAGAATGTTTTTGTTATGAATAAGATGTGAAAATTAAAGCTAAAAATTATTAAGAGTGTAGTCTTGGAACACAGAGAAAATAAATCAGTGTTTCTCAATGGGGGCGATATTGCCCCCATGTGGGCATTTTTCCATGTTGAGGGGGCTATTAGTAACAATTTATATTTTGGGGGACAAAAAACAACTTTCTGGGTGATATAGTAAAACATTATATTAAAAATAATTAGATGTTTTATTCATTATATCGTACAATAATTAAACAAATAACATTATACTAGTCACTAGTCTATTCAATGCAGTACGAATTTGGCGTTAGTTGCCCTGGGCATCGGAATTTTGAAGTGAAGGGGGTGACGATTCGTTAGAGGTTGAGAAACACTGAAATAAATGGTGATCTGATGATCCCTTTTGGGCAGATTTTGTCTTCATTTTTTAAACAATAATTCTCCAAAGAAAAAAATTTACAGAATAAAAATTATGAATTAGTAAAATAGTCCTTAGCAAAAAAACTACTGTAATTCTATTTATAAATAGAATGCAAAATAAAAATTGCTTAAGAGTTTCAAAATATGTTTATAGTAAGATATTTTTATTATTTAGAAGTTGTTTATTTATATAAATATAAATTCAATTAACAAAACAATCTGATATTTGTTTTGTTAGTATATGAAATGTAATAAATATCTTTTATATCAGACTTTTTATAATAAAAAGATAAATAGTATATTAAAAAAAACTCTAAATTATTTAAGTATGTACAAATGATTTATTTTTAGACGTTGTCGGCATTGTAACATCTTGTGCCTTGGCACTTACGTGAAGAGCTTCAATTATGGTGCCCTCAGTAAACAGGTATGACCATTTGTTAACAATTTATGTTTAATATATATTGAAGAATATACTTAGAAAATAGTGTAAGTTGACATCATTCAAACATGTTTACTATTTTAAAACAAGCTTGCCAAAATAAATACTCAGTTCTTATATTACTTTTAAAAACCAATTTATACATGTAGTAAATGTAAAATTTTTTATGTCACAGTCTCTTTTGAAAAAGTATGTGGTAAAAATTAATTATAATTAGATTGATTAATCTACTTCATATATAAAGATGCAGAAAGTTAAAACTTTGCTTTTGCATTTATAACATTTCTTGTTGAATAGTAAAAGGAGAACATTTTTATTAAAGCTATAAATTTGTACAGATATTATTCGTTCAACAACAAAATATTTCTGCTTTACATCATAAAATATGTTTTAATTTTATAGCCAGCTGCAAAATTTGTTCATATCATTAATTAAATTTGAAAAGAAAAAATATTACAAAACTGTAATAATTAAGGAATTTTGAGAAAAGTAATAAGTGAGAAAATATTACAATATTCTCAAAATTTTTTTACTCAGTATTGAAAATCCTGTTTATCTCAAAACTGTTTTGCTAAAACTGTATAGTTTTATATATTTAATGATTGTTATATTTATGTTTAATGGTGGAAAATGTAAACATTTTATAATAAACAATATCTGTTCTGAAAATATGTTTGGTAAAAAATTTAGATACTTTTTGACATGAATCTCAGAATTGACAAAATTATTCAAGCAAGAATTTTTGGGAAAATTTTAAAAGTTAATATTTTGCATGATAGAGAGAAAAGTTAGTTGAAAAGAAGATAGTTTTACAGTGTACAAGATAAGTATGTTATTCTGCTTAGCTATAACAATTTGTTAGAAATTTGTAGAAGTGTAATCAGATTAAAAATTAATAAAAAGTGCCAAATACCTGGAATGTCTTGGACCTTTCTTTCACAGTTTCTGTGAACACAGTTTATATGAATACTTTTGTTGGTGAGACAGAAGACAGTTATGGGAGATGTTATATGTGATAGAGACAGTATCCTAGGGAGAGATGGTGAGCACACACCAAAAAGGCAAACTCGGTAGGAGAACCCTTCTTCCTCAAGCGATCACTTTCTATTGCCTCCAAATGATCTTATTGAACTTTTGACTGTTGATCAAATTTGGTAAAATCAGTCAGGGAGTTACCCAAGATTTTTTTTCAAACTTCCTGGGATGAGTAGTCATCCTAGGATGATGTCACTTGGAAGGGAAAGAAAAACAAAATAAGATCTTATGAACTTTCTTGTTGACTTTAACTTCTTAACAAAACTTAATATAAATACAAATATTGATTTTTGTATCGAAATAACTGGCATGGACTTTCACAATTATTATCCGAGAACATTGAAATGTACTTCAATATGTTAGAAAATTGTCTAAATTTTACATTTGTCCAGTACAGTTTCTCAATTCCTGCACCTTGTGTCACATGGCACACACCCAACCAATACTCAAATTCTTCCTTCACACATTATGGCATATCCATTGTCATTCCTCCCACAGCAGCTACAATTTAGCTGCTGAATACAGTTGCAGATTATTCATGTTGCACAATGATGAATGATTTAAACTTTAAGAACTGCAGAACACAAAACGCCTTCTGTTGCAAAGTTGCCATTTTTATTTACAAAATTTCCTAAGACAGTAGACAAGATGTTTGAATGTAGATGGGAGACAAAATTTTAACAGCTACATTATCGATTGGTATACAGCACATACTTCTCTGGTAATAATTAACATAATTACAGTAATTCAAACTGGTAACATTCATTTTGGATGATCCTTTAGTTTATTAATAAATAATACATAATTAAAAACAATAAAAAATTATACAAGAATAAGAAATAACATGATTGTAAATGAAAAAATCCAGCAACAAGTTGCAGATGTTTACTAGTAAAAAATGTATGTTTAAGAAATACTGTATATTATCAAAGTTTAAAATTGTGTGTGGTGCCATTTTTATGCAATTTTATTAAAAAAAGAGATGATAACTATTATATTATTAATTATAATAATAAAGCTAATTGCTTAATTTTGAGGGCAGAGATTAATTTTAAAAATATTACAAATGTCAATAACAATTAAGATTTAAGTTCATTCCCACCTGAAATGTGACACACAACCACCTCTATGTTCCCATCCTCTTGACCATTAACCACCAAAATTTAATAGCATCAATGCCCCTTATACATAAGCTACTATGACAAATTTCATTTCTTAATCTTAACCCTATCCTGAGATATTAAACGAAATAGAACCAAAATAGAGGTCTCAGAATATGGAGATTTGCAAAACACTTGAAGGATCAAATTTGGTACAACATGAATATTTTCCCATGTTTTATACATAACAGCCAGAAAAGTAAAACAAATTGCTGCTTGTGCAGTTCATAATATTTCTATAACTTAAAATGTAATATATATAAACTACATCTTATTATCTAGCCCTTAATTCATTGAAAATTTGTGTGTAAAATTATAAGTCATCATTGTTCTCTTGCAAACAAAATTTGTAGATGAGGCCAACCTGAGCACCTTTCCGCTAGATTATACCTAGTATTTTACACACTAGGAGCCTCCCTTCCTTTTCTAGTAGCCTTGATATTAATAATAAAAAGCTCAGAATCTCTTTGTATCATGTATCAAATAATAAAGTAATTACTGCACTAAATAATAATTTGTATAATTGACTTTACAGGTGGAAATTGTGAAATGGTTGTCTAGTAAGCATAATATGGGAATGATATTCACTCGGTCTTTATGGAATAAAATCAAAAAATGTGCTAAGGTAATATTTTACTATATGTTATTTAAAAGTGAGTAGAAATTATTCATTAATGTTAATATCTAATCAGAATTAAGTTAATAGTTATTTTTTTCATTTATAAATCTATTTATAATAGAAAATAATAATTTTAATGACAACACTTGGCCATATAGAGAAACAAGGACAGTCCAACTACTGAAAACCTGGGCTTAGAAAATTTACCACCTGGGTCTCTGTTATAATCTTAACTTCTTTGTTTACTTCAAGTATTAACAATCATAAGTCCAAACTCTATTGGATGTAGCTGTGATCCATATCTTTGCCAACACAACATTTTTTTCTCATATATTTCAAAAGGTGTAAAATTAGCAATCCAATTGTTATGTTATATTATGAGATAATGTACTGTAGTCAGTATGTTTGCAATGACAATCTAAAATTTGCATAAATTTCTATAAAATATTTTCTCATATGAGCAAAGGAATGGAGTGAATTTTATTTTTGCGTTGTTAAATATCAATAAAATTAGTCTTAAATTTATAGTTCATTAATTTACATTCACAAAATATTTTCTAGTTTTATTTGTACAAATATTAGTTTATTAATAAAAATTTTTAATTTGAAATTAATTATAATAGTAACAATTCTATATATTGTTTCAAAATATTGAAAATGTAGTATTTTGAAATGATACAAAGAATTAATTCAAAAAGCTCAATTTTTCAATAAAATAATTCTTAATTAATAAGAATATAATGTTGTTATTATGAATATAAGTTATAGGACAATGTGATATAAGCATCAGTTATAATTTCCATTTTCATTTAATATATAAATACAATAGAAAAGAAATTATGTTGGCTGTTACAAGCATTTAGTTAATTTTCCTATTATTAATTAAAACATCTCTACGCGCATTAAATCAGAAACTCTGTTTACAAATGACAAAGAGATTAATGCCATTTTGATTCACACTGATTCATTAGAAAAAATGGACCGAATATATTTATTCATTTTGCGTATGTGGATTCTTTTTAATTAGTGCAAAAAAAACAAAGACATTTTTAAAGTATTAAAACTAAGATTGATTATATAAAAGCATGTAAGTTAATTGTATTTGCTACTTGATCATAAATAATACTTTAGAAATATGTGTATGTGAATAATTTTAAATCAACTATATGCTAACTCTAGTTTAAATTTTCATTTACAGGCATTTTGTAAATTTGATGATTATAACTGGGACTGGTCCCTACAACACATTAGTACAGCCTGTTTGCCTACACATTTAACTGCAATGGTTGCTATGGCACCTAGAGTTTTTCATATTGGAGAATGGTATGATAAGATTTAATGTTTTTATTAAATTTTAAAATTTCATTTTTTTTTCAACTGATGGGTTATAAGTGTATATTTGTTACTTCATTTTATTTTTGAAATATAATTATAATCATTTCATTCCAAACTATGAAATTATTATAATTATACTGAAAAGATGTAAACATCATGAAAAAATAGTACCATCAAGACTTAGTTTTTATAAATAATAAATACTTCAAATTGGGGGTCGGCAACATGGCACCCATGGCACATCTCAGATGTACCCACTAGAACCATAGACACGCAAGTGCATATATATATGTATATATACTTCTAATTTGATTTTGTTATTTTATGTATGTACTTTTGGTTTTCATTTTTTAGTTATTAAATGCATGTATAATCTTTATTTTGTATATAGACATATTTCAGAAAATAATTATTTTGTTTATTTATTATAGCATTGTGATTTTTTTTTTTTTTTCAAAACTTAAACTATGCGCCCTCTATGGTTTTTAATTTTTTTATTGCACCCATAGTAACAAAAATGTTGCTGACCCCTACTTTAAATAATGAATAATGGCAAAAAGTAAATGAGAATAAAGTAGGTAAGTTCTCTTCGAATTGTTTGTATTTCAAGGTTAAAAAACCATTAAAATGTAGATATCTCAAAAGAATGTTACAGTAACATTCTTTAAAATTCATCCACTGTTGCAGAAAAATGAATGGATGGAGTTAACTAGTTACTTGATATAGCTTTCTTTTTTATAACTTTAAAAACAAGAGAGTTTAGTAAAATTTTGATTTTATTCTATTTAGTTGTAACCTATTTCCTAACCTCTCTGAGACATAGAATTGTCCAATTATTCAATTATTACTAATCTGTGCATAACTTTTTGTCATTGAGTATATTTAATAATGATAATTTTTAATTTATAAAACTGAATTATATGATTTGTTTAATTAGAATAATGACAGTTAAATTTCAGTAACATGTCAATTTGTATAATTTTAAAAACTGAATTTACTGGAATTGTAAATAAAATACCTGTTGAAGTCTATTTTTTTTAATGAAATTTTAAAGCTTTTGCTTTCTAAAAATAATTTGACTTCAATTAAACAAAATTATTTGAATTTGTAGTGTATAATAATTGAAGATGATTATAGTAATAAAATAATAGTCTTAACATAAGTAGTTAACACATTGAAATTGGTGCAAAATAAGTTGAGTTAGTAGCACATGCAAATCCTTTCCTTTATATTATAAGAACTTTTGAGTGAATATTCATTAATGAACATAAAATAGAAGAAATTTTATTCTGCTTATACAAAATGAATGGGGAATTTGCAGCAGAAATAATTGTAAAAGGCAACTCAATAGTTCTTAATAACTATAATTCTAAAAATTTTTAAAAAAGTTAAAATATATATAATACAGTTTCAGAGTTAAAAGTAAAGAAAAAAGTAAAATAAACATCTTTCTATTTTCATGTGGTTTAACTGTTTGAAACAGTTAAACCATTAATACATTCCTCAGAATTTGCCGATTGAGTATTTTAACTCGGAAACTATATTCTATATATTTTTACTTTTTAAAAGTTTTTAGAATTATAGTTATATTTTTAAATTCAATTTTAACTAAATAACTGATTCCATTGAATAATATAATTTTTAATATGAACTATTTAATTGTGTTTATTGGATCACAGCAAAGTATATTCAACTGTTTTAACAGGAAATAAGGTGTGCATTTGTCTATTTTTGCTTTATAACATTGACAGAATCCCAGTTAGGGATAAAATAAGTAATCTAAAACTGTGTGATAGCTTGATTAAGTGTGTGTGTAATGTAGGTGAAAATATTTATGAATATTAATTAATAATTATGTTGTACCATTTTAAATATTGACTGTCTTAAGACTTAATTATATCAATAGGGTGTACTTTGCTCATGCCAGTGATTACAATTTATTATTGTAATTTTTGGGTTTTTTTATACTTTTTCATTAGGAAAGTGATGCTAGAGTTTTAATTTTGAAATTATTTTCAATTCATAATCTTCTTTCAAAATCAAACTGAAACAAATAGTCCCTCTTCCCTCCTTTTATATTGTATACCAATGCATTGGACTTCATAATTTTATATATTTTTTCCTGTTTTCTTATATCAGATTAAAATTAGATAATTTACTATTGTTAAAGACTTTATTAAAATATTTTAAACAAAGCTGAAATTTATTTACTTTTTTTTGTTTTACTATTATGAAACATTATTTCTTTCCTTAGTAATAATTTTTTAGTGATTTATTGGTATTTAGAAAGTAAAAGAACTAGTTTAAAATTTATAGTAATACTACTTCCTTTACTTTCTAAGATTATTTCTAATTAATATAAACAATTTTGTATATAATAATATATTGTAATGTATACTAAGTTTCCTTTTGTTTATACAATTTGTCAAATTATAATTTTAATCTTTTATAAGGATTTAGTTTAGTTAATTTGATCAACTAAGCTGGTTAGTTTATAATCACTGATGCCTTGATTAATTAATTTTAGTTTAAAATGTCTTATTATTGGAATAGATAAAATCAGAGTTCAAATCAATCATTTTAATTGTGATAAGATAATTATGATTAAGATGTTAATATACAAATATGTAGGGAATTTGGTCCAAATCCAGTTTGATATCCCATAATTTACAATGGATCATTTTGGTCAAGGTATTGTTTTGTATCTCTCATCTATACTTTCCTCTGTTCATCTGTAATTGATGAAATTGTGGTTGGTCATGTAATCTTAATATGCTTATGTCTCATGTTGACAGATTACAATTTTTATGTAAATTTGATTCAAGCAGATTAAAACACAATTATATTTAAGATGATAATATCTAAGTTAATATATGATCAACCACTAATCTGACAGAAAATACCTGGGATTGTTGATAGGGCTATGTTTGTTGTTTGTTGACTCCCAAACAATAAACATGCTTTGGATCAGATTCATTTTATTAAAGTCACATCTCTCCAGTATAGTTCATTACCCTCTTATTACTAATTTAAAAGCTGTTGTGTGTTTGTGAGTGTGAATGAATGAATTCCTTACAACTCCTACAATTTTTGTCCAATCCAGATGAAATTTTGGTTATATTCGTTTTATGTTCTGACGGAGAGTATAGTCTGCATATTTTGTGAAAATATACTATTAAGAATAAACATTTTATCAATTTTTGATTGGTGATTGTACTTATGTTGCAGTGACATCAGTGATCTCATTTAGTTTATGCTTGACAAGGGAATTTCCCTTAAGTTGCATTTTTAAATATTTTGGCAAATGGCATATTATAAACTTCATTAAATTTAAACTTTAAAAAAAGATAGCTGCTTCTATAACAAATTTTTAAAAAGTTCTTTTCGTAGTGACCTCATGACATTCTATTATCCAATTAGAAGTAACAATCTAACAAAAGTGCTGTTCATCTAACATACAGTCATACATACAATTAATTTTTGTTTTATCAATATGGAATTAAAAAGACTTGCTATTTTGTCAAAAAGAAATGCCTATGGAAAGATTAAGAGTAAAATTGGTCAGGTAAATTCTAGATCTAAAAGAATAAGAATAACCATGACCCCTGAAGGCTGTGAAGTGCAACTTGGGCAACATTGAATAAGAATGGCTTTGCCGGGGGTTGCAGAAACAGCATCACAATGTCAATCATCGAAACATTATAAAGGTGTACTGTATATTACTAAAGGAAGACAGCAAGAAAATCTTTTAAAAGACAATAGAATGTTTACTCAGAATGTAGTGTATAAAGAAATTTTATAAAGAAAGATTTTAATATTATTTTAATATAAAGGCCTAAATCTGTTTGTAAATAAATTCTCTATAACTCCTATTATTTTTGTCCACTTCAGGTGAAATCTTGTTTTGTTGTTCTTTATGTTACAACAGATAGTATAAACTACTTAATTGGTCAAAATATTATATTAACAACTCTTCTTGAATTTCTTGAAATCTCTACTTTCTCATAAAAAGTATTACATCATGCTTGACAGGGAAATTTCTAATATTAGATATTTTGCAAGCTCTATATCTGACTGACTCTTACATATAAAATTCTAATGTTTTAATGTATGTGAGTTTAATTGTGTAGAGGTGAAGCCATTATTGTGGAGAAAAATTTGAATTTCATTCTGTTACATCTTTAGCAGAAGGCTTATTGAACACTTACTAAATTCCTTCATAAACTTGATGAGTTTATGCAATTCATATAGCAGTTTCATATCAATGTTATAAAGATGTTAGTATTTCAGTATAACCAGGAAGTTTTTATAATTTATGAAAGACCTGTATATACATAGCATGATAACTTTTTGGACAGATTTGTCCAGTTTGCAAGATTTATGCATTGACTTGTATGGCTATATTATAATTCTAAATTATATGTATGGAGATGCCAAAATCAGAAGAAAGACCTACAGTGCAACTAATAACATATCTGTTTGGCTTGTGGGGGGTTTCAGATTTCAATCCACTTAGCTTAATCTTTTCTAATAGATATTCTAATTTATTAATTTATGAAATTCTAATCATTACACTTATTACAAGACGGCAACACTATTTTTATTGCCAAATTAATTAGTAAATTAAATTAAAATATGAATTTGTTTTATTTGAATTAATCATTATATTTATCTATTATTTGTTTTATTTTTATGGAAATGTATTTATTATAAAACTGGAAAGCATTTTAATACTAAAATACATCCTTCAGTTTATACTGCTAATAAAGAACTTGTTGTAAAAAATGAAGATTATTGTTATTATTTAAAAAATGAACTTGGTTCTCAATAATCTAAGTATCTTCGAATTTTCAATCTCTTTCAAAATAGTTTAGATAAATAAAACTTTAATACTAAGTACATTTCAGCAGATGATAAAATTTTAATTCTTCTTTTAATAATAAAGTATTGTAAATAAGATATAGTAGCTTTATTCATTACAGCCTGAATTATTATTATTATTATGTTTTCCCCCTTATATTTCCTATAAAATGGTATTCATTTCATTAATAATCTAAATTTAAAACAAATAATAAGTTGTTTCAATTATTTATTTATATTTTCAGTTGTAACATTCTGATTGTCATATAACTTAAAATTTTTATTTTAAAACAGTGGTGTTCATCATAGAGGAAAAGATTGCAGCAGTGACAGAGTTGTCCAGAAAGTAGTAAAGGTACTGGCTTCAGCCAAACAATATTTATTTCCATCCTCACTAAGCGTTCGCCAAGGAATGCGCAGACCTTACAAACCTCAGAAAGGGAACGGAGGATGGGGCGACAGGCGAGACTATGAACTCTGTCTGCATCAGATCGTCAACGGCTCATCGACTATACCAAAGAGATAGATACTATTTTAGAATTGTTTGAAGTAAATATAATAGAACAGATCATTTTTGTAAGAACTTTCAATTTTATGGAATGAATCCACCTTTATGTACAGATAGACCAAGTAGTTGTAAAACTGCTTTGTTTGTGCAATGTTTTTTCTAGTTCATAACTCAGATAATTCCTTAATATTATTTATATATAGTTTTATGTGCTAAAATTTTTAAAAACTAGTCAATTGGATTTATATGGTTAATCTGAGAGCTGTACTTTTAATTTGGTTACATAGTAACATAGGTCAAATAGATAGGTTTATTGTTAACAAAATCCTCCTCCTCCTCTATTAGAAAAAGCTCAAACCAAAGAATATTAAATAGATCACAAAATGTAAACAAAATTAAAAGGTAACAAGTGATCGTAACCAATTGCTCTTGTATTTATTGAGGGTTTTTGCCATTTATTATCTTATACATCATGTGGATGCATTTTTTTTTAAAAGAAAACGTAATTTTTCTTTTAATAAGTGGCCACACCAATTAATGGAACTTTTAAATGGTCACATTTTAATATTTTTTATGGAAATATAATTGATGTTTTTTCTCTATTATTTATTATACACAACACTAAGTTGATAATGATTTGAATAAAAAACGCATAAAAGTTTAAAATTTGCACACATGAATCTAGCACAATTATCAAATCAATAAATATTATGCTTCCAAAATTATTGTATTTAGATAGATAAATGTAAATAACTCCAGATAATTTATCCACGGACAAAAAAAAAATACTATTGAACTAATTTTATAAACTCTTATATAATAATAAAATTTATTTATAAAAAATAATAACGATAAAAATCATTTATAAAAAAAAATGTTTAAATTTACTCGTCGACGAGGCAACCGAAAGTCTCTTTTTAATTCACTGTTGAATAAAAATAATCACAAATAAATCTGTGATTTACTTTTGTTATTTTTCATTGAAATTGTTGTACTAAAATTAAATCTTAAAAACAGAAGAATCTTTTCCTAAGAAAATTTTTTAAGTGAATGCGCTATTTTTATTCGGAAGCGAGAATCTCTTGTCAACTGAAAAACCTATATATATATATNTTACAATTTGTAAATTATCCGTCCGTCTTCCGCCCAAAACCCAGAATTTAGTTATCGAAACACTGGGGAATTATTTATAGTTTGTTAAAACGACGAGTTAAACGATAAAGAAAAAGTAATCGTTTATCGAAAGCTGGTTTATTATTAAAGGAGAGGCAAAGGTCTTCAAATATTTAGAAGAGATTATTCCACTATAAATTAAGTTATCAGTCAAGGTCGCCTAGACGTTTTCACTTTTTAAATCGCCAACGATAGAGTTATTTTAGTAAAATTATAACCGAATTTATTAAAACTTAATTTATAAAGAGCTTTTTCTAAAGCTACGCCCCTTTCTAATTTATAATTTTGTAGGTACAGTACAGTACGGACGTTTATCTTAAAGCGCTCATTTAAGCGATAAAAGCCTATCGTTCTCTGTTTAAAAAGTCTACTTTTCCGATAAATTCAAATCTCTATTCCAGTTATAATTAATAATTCGTCTACCATCGTACGGGAAATTTGTCCGGGCCGTTTTTATCGACGATCGTACTACTATAATACTCCTTAAACCGTCGAAACTAAGTACTTATAAACGCTCGACCGTAGAAGGGATAATTAAATATATTTTAATTTCAATTATTATTATTGCACGATTTTCCTCGCGGACGTAACGCTTTAAAACGCGGGAAAAAGTAAAATAAATAAGCTAAGAAAGGACGTAAACGAGAAAGTATTTAGCATTTTGAATTGGTAATTATCGGCGCATTAATTTATCGGAGAAATGATATATTTGTCGGTTGCGTAAGAAAAACTATCGGACACAAAAAAACAATTACGAATATATAATATGGGAAATTAAACCGGACATTTCCATTAGTTTAAATATATAAGCATTTAGCGAAGCATTTATAGAATTATACGCGTAATTAAAAGTCGTAAAGATTAAATTTTCGAAATAAAATCCGACATCGACCGCTACGTATTATACGTACAAAGTGTTAAGTAAATTATATATTTACCTTAAATTGGCGGTAAAGAGCGTCAAATATAATACTTTACTTAGTAAAGTTTAATTAGTTAAATCGTATACGAAGGGAGAATTTAAAACCGTTAGAAAGTATATAAATTATTAAATCGTATTTATTAGTAGAAGTAACCGTCGATATGGCTAAAAAATATCGGTAGTCATTAATTAAACGAGCGGAAGTAACGGGTCGAGTTTTTTTCTTTTCCGGAAAAAATGAATAATAATAGTTTGGAACCGGAATTACGTAGCGCGGACAAAGAAAAGTATATCGAGTTTTATTCCGAAGTTTCTCGTCGATAAAAGTTTCGTAAAGTAAATAGAAACATTTTAACCGCCAAATCGTACTAAACCGGTCACGTCGGCGGGTTTTGGCCGCGTACGTAGGTTTATATTAGAGAGGTTGAGGCGCACGTTTTAAACGTGTACGTGTGACGTTCGGCGCCGCTTTCCCGTAAGCCTAAAAGTTTGACAATGGTGTTTGGATAGTCGGTGGAATCACGCTCGACATTCCAAACACCATCGTCAAACTTTTAGACTTACGGGAAAGCGGCGCCGAACGTCACACGTACACGTTTACACGTTTAAAACGTGCGCCTCAACCTCTCTATTTTGACAGTAAGCACAGATGATTAAAAAAAACTAAATTTTTTTTATATTAGTGTTAGTGTAACATTTAATCTTTGGCACTTTATATGTTTATTAAAGAGCTGATAAGAGATTAGTGCCTAGAGGCTATAAAAGTCTTCTCTTTATGCCTCTGAAGTTTTAATATTCATTGCTATTTTTAAACTGAATGGTGGTTTAGATTTTAAAAAATACAAACATTTGCAATGAATTGTTTTAACTTTACACAATTGTTTCTTGAATTATTAAAAGTTACTGAAAGTTGGTCATTTCAGAACTATTCTTGACTATATAGATCTATATTATCTAGGCAAATGATCCACTTCACCTAGATAATATGGATCTGGTCATATTGATAAACCTGAAGGATTAATCAATATTCTGATACTATTTTAAATAAATATATATATATATAAATTTATAACTTCTAAATACGTAAGACATTAATTTTATGAAAAATCTATATATACATCGTCTTGTTTTTTTTGGAAATTACACTAATAATACTGAAATAAGTTTGTTAAATATTTAAATTTACAGTTGTCAAAAAATCTTGATTGAAAAATGTTTTAAAAATGCTGACATAAATTAAAATACATACATACTAGACATAATTTCATGCTACATTTACGAGTTTGATAAAAAGTGAAAAAGAAATCGATACTTTGGGTGTGGTCATTATTATGTTACAAAGATGTTGCTGACTTTTGAGATGTGGAAACTGACCAGAGGTTTATTAAGAAAGGTCACAGTGGTCCTCAATGGAAGGCTAAGTTCAAGGTGATTTTTGAGAATTTGTTTCCAATACACTCGCATTCTTTCGTATCCTGCCTTACGCGAACGACCCTTTAATGTTGCCATATAAAGCGAAACACTTTCGGTTTAATTAATTTCTTTTTAATATGAAAATTATAATATATCTAAGATTTGAATTCTTCCATAAACTTTCGTTTGCTTTTTAATTTTATTAACGTTGTTAACTACAATACTTGACACTAGCTCATTAACCGTAACGAAATTTGCTGCCGATAAAAATTCGATTACATTTTATTTATATATAAGGAGCTAATTTCTGGTAAGTTTTTGAAATTAAGTGGTATAATTGCGAAGATGTTCGCTAATGAAAATATCTTATCATCAGTAGTGTAATTGTTAGAATGCGCGCGCCGATTGGGTGCATGTGCGGCACATGGTCTCCCTTGGTAACGTGGGAATCGGATATATACAATAGTTTCGACACGGTGAATATTCGTAACTTACCATGGATGTCAGAAGCGAAATCATGGAAACAACTTTAGAATTATATTCCGATAACGAAGATAAAGGGATCGAGTCTGATTGTGAAACTAGGGTGCAAGTAGAAGTGGAAAGAGAAGAACCAGATGAAGAAATTGTGAAAGATGAAACAGGAGAAAACGAGGCAATTGAAAATGATGAAGAAATTGTGAAAAATGAAATAGAAAACGAGGCAATTGAAGAAGAAGAAGAGGAGGAGGAGGAAGAAGAAGGCGAAGATGACGAAGGGTAAAGAGTATTTTCATTCAGAAAATTTTAACATAGATCTGCTTAAGCCGTTTCTATTTACTTCTGCGGTATTTTATAAATATAAAATAGTATAGAAATGTAAAATCGGATAAATTAATTTAACTTTTTTTTTGGAAAGAATAGAAAAATAATATTTTGTACTGCTTTATATACATAGAAACTATATTTAAGAATTTTTAAAGAAAACTTTCTAAAATTCTTTGTATTTAAGTAAATGATTCATACGGGCTAGGAAGTATATAAAATAATGTAAAATCAATAGTGCTAGATATAGAAGTAAAAATTATAACGTTAATGAACAGTGAAATCACTAATTACTTAAATTTATAATATATCCGTATAATAACTGTTCAGAATTTATAAATTTCTTAAATGTGCGTATTTACGTACGGTGAAAAAAAAAAAAAAAATTGTAAGATGTCGGATAGCATGTCTGTTATTCTATTTCCGAACTACCGATTTTATACACTTTAACACATTTAAAGAAACTTTAATTTAATAAAAGAGTTAAGAATTCCAAATAAAGAGAAAAACGAATTTTAATGGAGATTTTATATTAAGTAGCGACTGTATAAGTTAAAACTCGAACGGCTGAGTTAAAAACTTGCAAACAATACCCAAAATGTATATAAATCGTATAACATTGCGTAAAAGAAAAACAAAAAAATAATAATAATAATAGAAAAGAAAGGATATTTTGTGGGAAATAGAAATAAAACCGGCATTCTTCTGTTGTGTTAATGCTATTTATGATAATTTTTTTTTTCCAACACGATTGGTGCATTCACACAAATCGAGAGTATTTGAATTTTTTCTTATTTATATGGTACGAAATTGTTCCTTCCTGTTTATCATTTTAGATTCTATTCTTCGTGTTGTGTAGACCTTTGCGTGATTGATTTGTTAATTGATTTATAGAATTAAAAAATCGTGAAATTCATAAATATTTTAAAAAATGTTTTTCATAAAGTAAAAAGTAAATGGCTCGATGCAATGTATTTAATAACCAATTTAACAGCTAATTACATCTCGTAATACCTATTTATAACTTCATACAAGAAAAACATATCGAACCTTCTCTAGAAATTGTAGCATAATGATTAAATATTAATAAACAGTTAAAAGAATTTGCAACATAGTCTACATGACTGTTATTACTATACTATCAATATTTTGTCGAAAAGAATTTAATCTAATTTTAATCTTGTAAAATAAATTAAAATGTTTTAAATTAATTTAAATATTGCTATGGTGTGAGCGATTATCATTTTTTATATTATTAAAAAGGAAGTTAGCTTTTTATTTTGACTTATGCCATGATTTCTTATATAGACATTGAAGTAACAGACCGATTTCAGTTTAAGTCACAATGCACGCCCATCTAAATGCTTCCTTATCTGCAAATTAAAATCGTTAATGCTTTCTATATAATTTTAGTGAATGGATTAACAGTTTTTATACACGTTATATTATATTTCGATAAATTTATATGTAACATATTCTTCAAAATGTAAAATTCAATTTGCGAAAGGACGTATTTCTTTCACGGAATTTGAATTCTGTGAAAGAAAACATCATGTGTTTACATATTACATATTCTCAGAAGAAAAAAATATATGCAAATTTTTATTTTACATAAGACCCTACGTTAAAATTTTTGCTCGAAATGTTAAAAAAAAAGAGAGAATGTAGTAAATTTCTTTTATAGACTAGATATATTTTATGGAAGAATAATACTGTAATTCATACAGATAAAATCTATTATATTGATGTTACTGCCAGTTTGTGGAAAAGGAATAAACTTAAACTTTTTACGAGTATTTTATATGCATTTTATTTCAGCGGATTGTCTAAATTATTATAGTTCATTTTTTATGAAATTCTTTTTAAAAACAAACTTCTTTATATTTTATTATGTCAGTTATTTTGAATGGTTTATCTCAACGTAATATTAGAATAATGTAGTTTTCTACAACAGATTTCTATTGGAATCAACCAAGATAAATGTAATTAATATAAATAATTCTTTTTAAAGAATATGCATCTTTCGTTCGCCATTTAATTTAATTTGGCTGGTTTTAATAGGAATATATTTCAAGTAATACAATTTTAAATAATGGTATATTTTGTAAAAATCACTATAGAAAGAAATAATTACACTTTGAAACAAAAAAATTTGCGTAAACTTTAGTCAGAGGTGGACGAATTAATTTTATCTTCCAAATTTTATTAAAAAATGAATAAATTTCTATTATAATAAGAGAATATTGATGTTCTATTATAATAAAAGAATTTGGAGGATGTGAGTCTCACTATTTACTCTGCTGTAGTTATGGTTAAAGCTGACATAACTTACGAACTAATGGAGAATGATATAACAAAATGTTAATTCAAATTCTGAAAATACCGATTCTAGGAATTCACAAATTCTCCCTGCTGAGAACGGAATGGTAGCAATCGCACCGAGTTTGCAGTAACTTTAATTGTAACTTACAATAGCTGGTATTAAGTGACTAAATTTGACTTTTCTGGTTTTTTGTAAAGTTTAATGCGTAAGATGGGGAATCGGATTTAATTCTGTAACTCGGGACAATTCCACTCAAATGAGAACTTCCGATAACTGTTATCACAATTTTAAGAAAAGATATAGCCGGTAATTAGTCATTTTACTTCCTCAAAAACAAATTAAGAATGCAGATCTCATTTCTATTGATCGAATAGTTCATACTTGTTGCATTCGTGGTAATGTCTTTAATTTAACAAGTAGTTTTGATACGATATGAAACTGTTTATTAATTAAAGGCTACCATATCGATGGCCGAATGGCCGAGGAAGTGAAACTGCTCTGTGGGGGGGACCCGGGATGTAATCCTGGTGAACAATCTGGGAATTTTTGGAAATAGTCATCTGTCCCGAATGGATCGAGCCCCGTCCCATACCACCCGTCCGCCCCATTGTCGGCCTGACCGAACCCATAAAGGGCTTGCTAAAAGAGACCCTCTTAGTGCCCACAGGGCGGAAAGAGTTAAAAAGAAAAAGCCCAATGGTTCCCGAAATGGTCACTATTGCCCCCTGGGGCGGCGAGTAAACCTAGGCGGCGAGAAGAAGCAAGGGGCGCTAGACTCAAAGTCCTGACCGAACGTTGATCATAAGTGAGGGTTGGGTCATTGACAACCTTTCTCTTTCATCCATTAAAACAGGTAAGAAGCATTGCGTTTAATAGTTTCCAGACAAGGATAACAATGTACGGTAAGGACACAAGAGTAGGACTACGGGAAATTATTTTCCTCTTTTAGTTGATGTTTTCCTTAGCAGGAACAGCAGCCATACAAGATTGCTTGAATCTATTCAATAAGAAACATTCAACTGAAATTTAGTGCTTATTTTATAATTATTATTGCTTTTATAAATTCATATTTTGATTTAAATAATGCTTTTGCTGCATATACTGTCATCTAGTGTGAGCATGTTGCATTTTCTGAAGTAACAGTTTTAGTGAAATTGAAAAATACAGTATCTGGTTACCAAAAGAGATTTCTTTCTAAATATTTTATACTGTTAAATGAAAACAAAAATCCAGTATATAAACTGTTTGTTTTAATATTTAACTCTTATTCTAAAATGTTTGCAGTATGCATCAGTAAAGTGGTTTTAATTAACCCTGTTTAAATTACATTAAAACATGGTTCACAGACCAGTACTAGTCTATAGATTGTTTGTGGTAAACTTTTAGTTTTGTGACAGGTTGTATAACATTATGTAACTTATTAAACAGAATAATAGAAACATTAGAATAACAGATTTATTAAACAAGAAATGTTATAATATGTTGTTTGTAAAATGAAAACACTTTAAAATTTAAAATAAAATGTAGTAATTGAGATTAAAACTTTCAGTCATTTAAATTAATATTTTGTAATAATTGAGAGTATTGTAACAGTCAAATTGCATAGTCTAATGAATAATTGTTGCTTTATAATCATTTTATTATAAAATAAAGAATAAATAAAGTTGAAGTTGATATTCTATTTGTTGATATTATCTACTGTTTAATAATTAATTAAATTTAGTTTATTTGCATAACTTCATTCATTTAGGAACTTTCTTACTATCTCTCGCAAACACTTTTGAAGGTTTCTTTTACATAATATTTAAATTTTGTGAGAATGATTTTTTTTCTCTTCATCTAATTTTAATTTATAAAAAATGTTTGCCCTGAGCTCCTATTTTGCAGTTTGTGTAATGCAAAGAGCATGCGAATATAGAAAACTAAATATATTCTTATTTATCTTCAAATTTCTTTTCTAATTTTGCATTTCAAAACTAAGTATATTTTTCTTCGTATTATACGAATCTTTGACATAGCCTTTTATTTTGAAACCTATTTAGTTAAAGTCTTTAATTATATGTTAGAATAACCTTTAAATGTAAACATACTCTATTTGAAATTATAAAAGGAATTCTGTGGCTCAAACTCGAGGAACGTACAGTTTACAGCACGTAGATATTATGAAATCTATATCGTGACCTTGGAACTGCGGATCCAAAATGGCGCTCCACAGGGAATATTGGTGTCCTGAACTTATTTTTATAGACCTTGTATATAATTCACAGCTAGAATCACTTTGACATTGTGAATTTACTTTAATTTTTTAAAGTCTATATGAACATATTTCTTATTCACTTATAAAGTTTCTATTTATTTATTTCGGAGTATTCTTAATGCAATTATGTATCTTTTCTAATCGTTAATTTGCAGCTTGATAAATCGATTAAAATGAACTTTAAATTCGACCTTCGAAAAGAACAGCTGCTGATTTTTTCCATTTTATTGACTTTTTTAAAAATACAATTTTAAAGTTTGATTTTGGCAGAGACAGAATTATGAGTTGGCAAAATATCAAGACTGATAACCGCTTAGAAATGGAAAATCGAAAATGAATCTCAATTAATATTTGGCAAACTTCCTAGAAAATTTATTGACATTTTTATTCGATCTTTTCTTCGAATAAATTTTTCTTTATAATGATATTCTGAATTTTAATCGCACGTAAAAAGATTTATTGCGGGTTAATGTACTCTTGATTAAAACATGAGATATTTGTTTATATCAAAGATGCCATATTTTAGACTAAGGATCTAAGGTTGGGCTGTCAGTTCATGCGAGGTCTTTTTTGGTTTCTAATACGGCCTAATAGTACAATATAAAAAGTTCTTTAAACCTGTTTTTCTTCATTTTTTTAGATAAATTAACTAAAAATGGATGATGAACAAGTACTATGATACTTTTGATCGTTTCACTTTATTATTTGCGGTAAAGCATCTAGTGAGATTATACATTATGCTGAATATATACACTTATGAATCCTCTGATAAAACATATAACCTTTGTGAACACTGAAATGGACTATGACCGTTTGATTCAAAAATACTTCCAAGTTCTGGATTGAGACTACGATAAAATCCTATAACAAATATAAAGTATGATTATATAAAGTATCTGACAAAAATTGTGTGCTACATATGGATCGAAATTGAATTCGTGTTTGAAATGAATGTTCTCAAGTAATTTTTGTTCAATTTTTCTACTAAATTCCAAGTTGTTTACGTTTTTCTTGACATATATTTGTAGCAAATACAATAGAACAAGCACGAAAAATTGTGATTACGGAAAAAATATTGCATGTTTTGTAAATATTAATAATCTAACAGAGCAAAAAAGGGGAAACAGTATTTATAACCAGATGACAACAAAACTTCGTTTTGTAGATCTTGAATAACCTAATTCTTAAAAACTTTTCAAGTGTTTAGTGTTTTATAATGTCATTTGTTAATTTCAAAAGAAAATACTGACTTTAGAAATAGGCAGTAAAATGCATTTATTGGGCTATCAAATGCAATTAAATGTCAAACAATAGTATTAAACCAGTCGAAAAATGTTAAGTATGAAATAAATGAAGTAATTTTCAAAATAAAAATTTTAGTTTCGCATTTAAACTATTGTTATGATTATTATTTTGTATTCATTTTATGTAAACGTGCATTGAGATATAACTTAAATGTAATATATCTTTGTAGAAAAACGTTTACTTGTTTAAATTAGTATATCGTGTCCACTCAAACATCTATCCGGAGACAAAAGAGATGTTTCCAGCATAAGTTAGATTAGGTTGTGGACTGAAGCAAATACAAATTCACCAGATATTACGTCGCCACAAGTACCCATTCCGTTGCTGTCTGCAACTGACACAACACGCAGAGGATGTCGCACAGCTATTTGAGTGGTGCAACATGATGATAAATTTACAACATTGCGAATCACAATTCCTTTAATACTGCTTTTTCGAAATATGTTAAAGCGTGTAATCGTTACAATGTGTACCACTGCACAGAGCGTGTTTCACGATCTTGGCAGAAAGGCACTTGGTGTTGCGTGTGCCGTGTGCACACGCAACACCAAGTGCCTTTTACCTTAAACGTCTGGTGTGGAATTTAGGGCGAGCAACTTCCTGGTTTCATATTCATTGACGACACCCTAAATAGTGACCACTGTTTGAACATCCTAAACACGAAGGCGGATGATTTGCTTCATGACTTGCTATTGGCGCAACTACAGCAGGATTGCGCGCCAAGTCATTTCCGGACAGACATTTGTCAGTGCTCACAAAGCAATTTAGCGGCCACTGGATAGGACAATTTGTCCCCATGCCATGGACAGCAGTTGATTCCTCTATATTTTTTCCCCTGGGGATTACCTAAAATTGGAAGTACGATAAATATGCGTGTGAGGGTATTCCGTCGACGCTTTCAACGATGACCTTTCGGCATGCGATGGTGCAGGGACGATGACCTTTCGGCAACCAAGAAACTGGAGTTCCAGAGGGCCAACGCCGAGTACAAGTACAAACTGAACGATGCTAAAAAGACCTCATGGCTCAGTTTCCGTTAGCAGATCGGTGACACAAACCCGTTCAGCCTTCCCTCAAGCTAGTGGCGGGCAAGTTAAAGCGTAATACGGTCTTGGGGACCATCAAAAAACCCGATGAAACCCTAACCTCCACACAGGAGGAGTCGATAGAGGTGCTGCTCCGCTTGCATTTTCCATGCGATGAGCAGTCTGAAGACACCAAAGAACAGAGGCAGCTCCGAAGTGACGCGGAGTTGCCCGTTCTTGAGGCCAAGATGTCCGTGCCGGTGACGGACTCTGAGGTTGCCCACACCATCGGTAATCTAAGGAAGAGGAAGGCACCGGGCGTTGGTGGGATCACGGCCGAAATGGTACAAGTTCTTCAACAAGAGCGTCCTGACCTGCTCAGTGTCTTGTATCAGAAGTGCCTGCAACTGAGACATTTCCCAGTGCAGTGGAAGCGGGCGCGTCTTATGTTTATTCACAAGAGTAGGCGCCCGAATAATGAAGCTAAGTCCTTCAGGCCGATCAGCCTATTGCCAGTGCTGGAGAAAGTTCTTGACAGAATCCTCGGCGACAGAATATTATATCATTTTAAGCGGAAAGGGCTGTTGCATCCACACCAATATAGATTCCGGCCAGACATGTCGATCTGCAAAGCACTACAGCGTGCGGTGGAACTGGTTCGCCAGAACTGCCGGCAGGGCGGTCTGGCGAACCAGGACGTCGTTCGTTTCGATGGACGTCGCGGGACTTTCGACAATGTCTGATGGCCATGTATAGTGGATGAACTGCGGAAGGCGAACCTGCCGACCACCCTTGTATCACTTTCCAGCAGTTTCCTGAGTGACCGCACGGTGGTCTATGAGACACCAGGCAGAAGGTATGAGAGGACACTGGAAAGGGGCTGTCCACAGGGGTCCTGTATAGGCCTCTTGTAGTGGAACGTTCTTGCAGACACGGCGTTGAGACTAGTCTTTCCGGACGAAGTCCAACTGCAGGCCTATGCTGACGATCTGTTGTTAGTAGTTGCAGGCTACAGCAGACGCGACATGGAGAGTCGCTGCAACGAAGCAATAGAACGGCTTGTTCGCTGGGGAGAGCTGCACAAGCTCTCCTTTAGCCCTGAGAAATCAGAGGTCCTAACGGTGGCCCGGACTGAAGTGTTGGCACGCCGACCAATATACCGGATCCGGGGCAACCCCATCCGAATGGTGAACGAGTTAAAGTACCTCGGTGTAATCATCGACCAGACATTATGCTGGACGCCCCATCTAAGGAGTGTTCGCGTCAGAATAAACCAGACGATAGCAGCACCATCGAGACTAGCTAGGCAGGACTATGGCCTTAGCGGAGAAGCGATTCGATCCATCTATAAGATGCGTGTAGAACGCGTTATCTGCTATGTATGTGATGTATGGTGGAAAGATTCTGCCAATGTCAGTCAAAGAAAGACGTTGCTTACGATCCAGCGGCCTGCCGCCCTGCGGATCATGCGAGCGTACAGAACTGTGTTCACGGATGCGGCCCTGGTCTTGGCCGGGCTGCTACCGTTGCCTTTGGTAGTCGGCCAAGAGGCGGCCTTCTACAGAACAACTGTGGAAGGTATAGATGCTATGCATTGTAATCGGAAGTACGCGATCAGACTTAAGCGTCGAACAGACGTACTAAAAGATAGGACTTGATTGGGATGTCGGTGAACCGACAGGTACCGGTGTTGAAATATACACCGATGGCTCAAAGGACGGTAGCTTAGTAGGTGCCACATACTGCGTCTTCTCTGACGGAGTAGAAGAGTACTATCAGTCAGTCAGACTGAACGAGGAAGTCGTCCGTGTTCCAGGCGGAACTGGTGACCCTGGAGGGGGCGTCCCAGTGGATCCTATCACACCAAGGTCCAATGCCGGTCACGGTTTACTCAGATAGCCAGTCGTCGCTACAGGCCTTGAGCGACGAGTACCATCGCGATCCGCTGGTACAGGAGATCAGAGGTGGGGTACTGATGGCGAGGCACGAACGACACGTTGCCCTGCGGTGGATCCGTGGCCACACCGGGATCCCGGGCAACGAACGTGCCGATCAGCTGGCAAAGGCGGGAGCCAGCGGCCCATTTGTTAGGAGGACGGTAGAACCCTCAGATACTTACATAAAAGGTACTCTACTGCAAAGATCAATGACACACTGGTGAGAGCGCTGGACTCAAAGTACAGTAGGTAGGCCGACCTACGCCTTCGTGCCTGTAGTTGGCCTCACTCCGATAAGTTGTTGTTGGTTTACGACACAAATCCTAACCGGACACGGGAAGTTTCCCCACTTCAAGTCCAAGTTTGGACAAGGAAATGGTAGCTGCTCCTGTGGATGCCCTCGCGGCGACGCGAAGCACTATGTGCTTGACTGTCCTCTAACCAAGGACTTCCGCCTAGGGGCTGACCAAGTTGACTGGACTAAGCCCCTGAACAAGTACTTCGAAGGCTAGCAGCTAGTAAAGGAAACTTAAAGAAACTAAAGGACTTGATGGGAAAAACCATAGATCTTTGATCTATAAGTCTAGTGGACGCGCTAGGCCGGGCCCCCTCTTCTTGTAGGGAAGGGGACCCCGCAGCCCGTTATATTATCTATTGAGTAAAGTGAGCTGAAGGTTTAGTATTGTGGACTAAAGTGCAGAACAGGCAGCACAATATAAAAGTTATGCCAAGTTAGACAGCTGGGCCGGGGGTTCGGATGGGAGCCAGAAAGATGTACCATGTTGCCCAGCTATGTCGTCCCTATCTACCGTGTCAGGTACCGACCAACCGATGAACAAGGCATAGTCTCTTTAACCCTGTAGTGCCATTAGGTGGGGCAGGGAAGGAGTTACTTATGAGGTTATGATGTATATCGAGCAGTGCCGCGTGATGTTGGCGAACTGGAGAGACCCTTGAAACAATGACACTAGAAATGCTACGCGCCATCCATAACGCCACACTCGATCCTCTACATCTTTGTAACGCCGCTGAAAGTGGTCGTTTTCAACATGTTCTTTAACAAAATAAAACCAGGTTTTTTGTGCTAATTCCTGCAATGTTATCTTTATCTTTTGCAGTCAAAGATTATTTTGTATTTTATTTTAAATAGGCTTAAACTGATTCCCTTCGGTTATTTTAGTGCTGGACATGCACAAGCATGCACTACACGCATACATTGGCAAAATGATGGAAAGTTGCTTTTGCCCCTGGATAAATGTTTAACTGGACACCCTATACAATTCTATAAACAGAAAATTATCGTAAATAAATGATAACGTGGATTAAAAATGGATGTCGTAAAGTATAGAGACATAAACTACAATTAAACAGAAATAAACTACAATACTTTTTTAAAAAAAGCATTTTTCAGAGAAGAGGAATGATGATGATAAATTTAATATAAACCTAATTTAAATTATGATGTCGATTTAAATAAAATAACTTACTCGTAACTTAATAAAACAGAAGACATATTAATATTTGTATTACTGCCGTACACATATAATATTGAAATATAAATTATATATAACATATTTAGAAATTATCATATTAGTGTGGGGTTCGGGAGCCGTAAAAGACTTATTACTTTTTTAGGTAGAGTCCTGCCACCAGGTGTGCTTTATCGGACACACCACCGTTTGTGATGAAATGGATGATTAAGGCGCGAGGGTAAGAGTCACTCTGAAGTCCAGGAATGAGCCTCTCAGGAGGAAGAATGCAGAGTCAGATATAACCAATTTAAGGACATTTATTAACATAAACGAAAGTTTCGAACAAAATTATAAAAGCTGATTTTGGAAATTTGCTTATTTTTATCTATATAACGAGGGGGGTGCCTAACGGGGGGTATTCGAATCTTGTTTATCTGGTATGTTGTGACTCACAACATACCAGATAAACAAGATGTCTTCTCTTGTGACGTGGACTTGACGGCCAAGACTGCAGAGGTTCCTGGTGTTCGCTGCACTTCGTCTCGTGCTTGCTCGTTTTTGAGTCGTCTTCTCTTGAACCACTTTTCCTCTGGTTGGAGCTGTGTCCACGACTGCTGACTATCTCACTGTCTCTTTCGGACTGTCTTTCTAACTGGACTGTGTCCTCACTCTGACTGCCTTTTTCTGACTGGAGCTGTCTCTCCTTTCTGACTGACCTTTCTCTGGTTGGGGCTCTTCTTTTAAACCCTTTCAGCATGAGAAAGTTTATCATTGGGTGATGACTCATTGGCAGTGTCATCATTGTAGCTGAGACAGTGTTTTCTTATTTGGTAATGACGTGCAGCTTTCTTTGAGTCATCTTCTGAGTCGACATGACTTATATTTGTTCTTAGTCATTGTTTGTTCATTGATTGCTTTGACTAAGTTCTTCATGTAAACATTGCCGAAAACAAAGGGGATGCAATGTTCCTCATTTCTATATAATTTTTGATTATTTGGTTGCTTTTTCCTCTTTTCTTTGGCATGTTGTGAAATTTCTGATAGTTAATTAATAAACTGTTTTATTCTAATTAATTTAAGTAGATTTTAAATTTGGAAAAGGGTCCCTAGATTGGTAAAATAGGCGAATTTCCTCTTGCAACTTTAGTTAAGGTTTACACAAATACATAATAAGAAAAAGATATAAGTAAATAAACAAAAATTATTACAAATAACCGTTTACAAATATATATATATAGATAAATATTTTTGGAGGGGGGTGGTGGTCTTCACATTAGTTATGTATACTAGTAGTCTAAATATTTAAATTATATACAGATTGAGAAGAGATACTATATCGTACTGAATGCAATCTAATATAATCTGCTTATATACGCCTATAAAATATATAAGCATATCTAATCATCTTGTTTATATACTGTATACAGGATGACTTTTAAGCTCCAGACTCAACAGTCAAAGACAGTGTGTAATGCATTTATCTGATAGTGATGTATCTGTTTCTATGTTAGTGTGTGAATTGAATTTGAACTAAAAAGGAAATTTGCTAAACATGAAGATACGACAAGCTATTTTATCGGCAATAAGAAATATTGACTTATAATGTGAAGCATTTAATAAAAAAACCAACAAAAAATTCTGGAAAACTGAAAAGATATTTTTCAGACAACTTCTATATCTTAGCAATAACCTCCTCTTTAATTATAGTACTGTCATTCTTCGTCTTTTATATTTTTATTATTAAATAAAAAATTTTATTAATATTCTAAAAAGTAATTTTACTTCGCATTTTACATTCATTATATATAATGTATATTTGTAATATAGATACATATGAATATAAAATTTAAATAATCGTTTAATTACTCATCTATAATATAATCGAGACGGGTTGATAATAATAATAATAAGTGCAGAGCCCAAACGGTTAGGAGTTGGAAGCTGAAATTTGGTACACAGTTAGGGTACGTCACGAAAACGCACACTAAGAAGGGATTTTTCGAAATTCCTCCCGGGGGGGAGAAAGACAGGATTAAGGCTTAACACTTCCATCAACAATGGAAGTGTTAAGTAACAATGGCGGTGTTAGGTAACAATGGAAGTGCTAAGTAACAATGGAAGTGTTAAGTAACAATGGAAGTTTTAAGTAACAATAAAAGTTTTAAGTAACAATGGAAGTGTCAACAATGGAAAT
>NW_019386508.1:10588-20280 GCF_000671375.1 Centruroides sculpturatus | reverse complement strand
TGTACATGTTTTGTATCGTTTGAGTCTACGTGCTTTGGCTGCGAGTTTTTGTTTTAGTGTATCGATGTATTCTGTAATGTGTGTGTTGTGATGTTCATGTTTTGTGTGTGTTTTAATTTTCTTGAAAATGTTTTTGAGTTGTTTCTTTAATTTGGGTGTTATGTTGTTTTTAGTGTATTGTGTCAGCCTGCCTAATTGCTGTCTAATGTCATTTGTGTTTCTATTCTTCTTTGCTAAGCAGGTTTGTGATAGAATTGCGTTTTGTGGGTATCTGCGATTGTATTTTCAATCCAAGGTGTGACACTACTGTGACTGCCCCAGCATAAACTAATGTATGAATGTCTGAGGATATAGAAATTAAATGAACGTAGTGTGGTAGTAAGTGTGTGTTTACATAATTTAGTGTTTTTCCTACTACATATATTAGACGTGTTTACTTTTGATATTCGTGGTCTTTGTGTGGGATCTGAACCTGTATATTTAGTGAGTGTTTCCTGAAATATAAGTGAGCGCGTATTAATTAAATCAATGTCTATGTTATCGATAGTGGATGAGGAAGTGTCTGTAGTATCATTAATGGTAGTTGTTCTGTGTGTGCTATTATCATCGCTCGTTGCTGGATTATCCTGACAGGTTACGTGGTCTTCATTAACGTTGAATATTTCTGTCTGTTGATGTATTTGATCAGCAACCTGTTGTTTGATAAGTTCAAGTGTTGTTTGTAGGATAACGTCGTTGCGTATAATTGTTCTTTTTGATCAACAACCCTTTGTTCGGTGACAGTGAGGTAAGGATATTGTTGTGTGAATCTATGGTGTAGTTGTTGTCTGTACGCTGTCATGTTTGTTTCGAGTCTTGTGATGATATAGTAAGTACGAATGATAAATTTGTTCATTTTCACCGTCCATTTCATCCGTTGGCGTGATTTTCCTGTGTTTGTGGTCTACGGATGCATTGCCACAGAAACACCAAGGCTAGGTTGGTTCCTCACAACTGTCGAGGGCATTGCAGTAGCCATGCTTGGGCCAGCACTGTTTTTTCCACTGGTAACCAAGGGAGACTGTGGCCTATTTTTCGAACGTGTGCCTTTGTCTAACCCACGAATGTGGACATTGTTATTAATGCTATTATTATGAGTTCTATGACAATAATGGATATATTTATAAGCAATTTATTAGATTAAGAATGTAATCATTAATGGGAATTCAGTTTAGTTTGATATCATCATGTCTTATTTATTTAAATTATTAAAAAATGAAATTATATTTTATTGATGAGATATATAGAGCTTTAACCTTTCATAATGTATTTTAATAAGGAAATTATCTCAAACTGACAATTTCCCTATTATAAAAAGAATACAATTATTTACTTTTCCAATTTTATTTTATTTTAATATTGAAATGATAAATATTTTTCTACTTATCAATACCATTTGTGTATTTTAAATACATATTTTCCGTTAGAAACGCATTTATATATTCTATAAAGAGTGGCTCAAAAGTCAGTTAACTATTTTAAGTACTAAATTAAGTAAAAGAATACAATTGATTCAATTGTATTTTTTTTTTTTTTTAATTTTTCACTAATTCTGGCAAAAGGAGCACAGTACATCTGTTCTAAATCCAATTTACAATCAATATTCACAAGTACACCTGCAATACATAAAACAAAAGACAGTTAACTGAATTTTGGGCCACCCTATGTGCGTTTATTGTTTTCAATATTAAATATAAGGCATTCATTGTTTAATGTTTAAAATATAAAAGGCATTTGTGTATTCCGAAATAGATCTTTATCAATTTGCAACAGAGATGTATTTATTTAATTAAATATAAAACTATATTTTACCTTTGTTTTCTACGTTGAAAAGATCTTGAGAAAATCTTATAGCGCATGCGCAGATTACATTTTTGACTTTATCGTCTGCTTCTGATTCTTCGATTGGAGTGTTGCCAGATGTTCCGGTTTTTCCGGGATTATTCAATATTTTTTCCGACTGCCACCTAGCGACAATGAAACTTTATTTAAAAAAAAAATGTTTTTACAATGAAGTATATTTTTATTTTTTTCACATTTTAATGTAATTCTGTCACTAGTAGAGTAAAAATACGCATCCCGCATGTCATGAAATTCAAACGTTCCAGTATCTTTCGGGAAGAACTCATTTTATATAGCGACTCTTGTCTTACCAAAAGACAAAGCTTGCGTTTCTATTTTAAAAAAAATTATTTAAAAATTGATAAAAATTCGAAAATAATAATTTATTTTAATTGATTAAAAAATATATAGAGAGAGAAAAAGCTTTTAAAAATTTCAACAAATTCTATTAGAAGACAGATGACCTATCTGTTTAGCGTTTGATTTGCTTCCAAAATATTTTAAACTTTCTATTATTAATATTTATAACATTTAAATAATTGCAAATAATATAGCATAAATGTGCTATTTTACTGTATTAAATGAATTAGAAAGTCATATTAAGGATGAATTAACTTATAATTAACTCTGAACTTTGTATAAAGATATTCTTTTAATGATTCGTCCGCATGTCTGTACGTATTCTTCATTTCTGTTTTGAAAACCGTTATAATCTTATATAATTATAATATTTCCAGGCAAAATATCAACAATCGAATAAAAATATCACGTTTGTTTTGCTATTTTTTCTTCTAATTTTATTATAAATTTTCAATCGAATTACTATTAAAATTCTTTTATTGTTGTGACGAAAAGAGGAAAAAAACTGTAACTCTATATTTTACTGTATAACATTCTTTGAACGGTTGCTACTTCTAAACAGATTTAAATAAAAACTTAGAATATTTTAGATGTTATTAAATATAACCTTTTAAAATATGTTATTTTATCGATTATCCGTACATAGATAAAATATATATAAATTGATCCAAAAATCAATATTTATGGATAGTTTCAAACATGTATAATTTTCAGAAAAGATAGGAAGGATTTATAAATAACAGGTAAAAACTAGTACGTGTTTTTAGCGACTTTTGATTTAACTTAAAAATTATCAAACTTTTGTGATATTTTTAAAATTATAATATATTCATGCAATCGTTATGATTATCCTTATTAATTTTTTTATATTTTTATAATTTATAAGCTAAATGCATAATTTTTTTTAAAATTAAGCGAACTCCACTTCCCTTCTTTTAAAGATGGCGTCTGGGACTATAGTCTCCATTTTTATAGGAAGAGTAAGCGAAGAAAATTAAATATAATGTAGGATAATTATTCCTTAAAATGTAAAACAGTCAAGCATAGAAAAATATATTTATATTTTATATTGTAAAGCCGAATCGCATACTCGCTGATTACTTAGAATGAACTGCGCAATAGCGTAACTTCGCATTGTATTTATGTTACGCTTTCAATAATGAAACAGCGTATCCATTTTTACGTTTGTGATGAATATATAAAAAAACTTTTCTACATTTCGACGGGAATCGTTTATTATTAATACTGAATTATAAGAAATGTTCATGTGATTCCACGTCGCAAGATCACAACATCGCCGCAACGCGATGCGACGACCCCACGTCGATACTGAAAACTTTACACGTATTGAAAAATTGACCTAAATTGAATGAAATTTTTAAAATAAAATAATTATTATCGACAAGTTTAAATTAATATTTATAAGAGTATAATTATTAATAAAGTTTATATTATCGAATTATTTTTCAATTTGTTAAAAAAAACTTTAATTATTTAAAATTACGCAATAAATAATTATATAGTGTTATAATTTTTATTTTTAATATTAAAAAATGAATAGTAAATTCACTTCAGTACGAAAAATTTAAATGTAATAAAAAATAAAAATAATAATAATAATTGTATATATGCAAATGAGCACGAGCGTTGCAACGTAACCGTTGAAGGCGTGACGTCAGTTTCTTGGCTGCGACGGCTACACAACGTGTTTTTTTCTCTAACCGGATCCAATCGGTATTACATTTATCATCATCAAACCATTAAGATGCTGCGTGTGTTACTGACTATTTCGTTTCTTACTTTTTCCAGAGTTTCGACCGAACCTGGAAATCTAACTCTAGTAAACAGCATGGAGGAAAATGGAGTTGTTCCTGATGTTCTCGACACCGCCCCACGTTATATAGCCGAGGTAAGGTCAATTCACTTTCATCATACGCTATAAAATAATTAAATTTAAATATTACTAAAGTTCTTCGATGCTTTAAAGCCTTCGTTATGCATTAAGCTAAAGAATCTAAGCAGAAATGGCTGCTACATGTGTAAATGATATATTTTTACATTAATAAGGCGACGTGAATTGCAAATTTTATGCTTTTTAATTACATAATTAATGTGTCTGTCGATTGCATTTATTAGAGAGTCGACGAATCATTCTTCCATGCTTAATTTTTAATATATATTTCATTCTTTTACAAATTGTAGAGAAAACGTTATCTGAAACGTATCTAAGGGTCATTGCTGTCTTCTATATATATATCTGTACTGTTGTCTGCCCACTTATAAGATGCACAGACAGTTCCAAGCTTTGTTGTTTATCTTGAGTGTGTAATTTTTGGAAAGGCTGCATAAAAAGCATTAGAAGGTAGATTTTGTTTTAGAACTTTTCAATAAAGGTGAGATATCTGGGTACTAAAACTGATGTGATTTTTATAATTCGTATCTGTATTGTTACGAGTTATAAAAATCGTATGCTCGTCTAACTGTTTATGATTTTACGGTACAAATACGACTCCGGATGAGGTGGTTGGGGTCGTGTTGGAGCCATTTAGAAGTAAAAATGTCAAAATAACTTGTGGTTATGTGACCCTTAGCAGTATATAGTCCCCTTGAAACTAGCCTGCCTAGAACGTCGAAGACTTTCAAATATAGAGTAAAATTTAGAGATACTGTTCCTCTGACTTTTTCCGTCGTCTAGTGGGGTAGGAAATTTGGTTATAGGGTCCAAATCCCTCGTTTGAAACTGAAATTTTATCAATTTTAGAGTCTAGATGACCTAACTTTATCAATAATGTACTTTAATTACTGCAAATTACTTAATTTTAATTACCGAGTTTGAAAATTAGAAGCTATAATTTAAACGGCTTCAAAATAAATTGTGATATTTCTAAAGAAATTATTTTCCGTGTGAAATTTGTTAGTTTTATTATAGCATATAGTAATAGAATTAGTGTGATGATACTCTCTGATATTTATCTATACATTTTCATATAATATTTTAAGTATAAATTTTATGAATACTTTTTTGGATTCTTTTTGGGAATAATGAATTAGAAAGTGACCGTGACATATAATAGATAGAATATAATTGCTATTGCTCTGGTAATCTTGTAATACTGATAAAGGAAAATCATAAAACTGAGAATAAACAGCAAATATCAAGTAAGAAAGGAAAGTAAAATGTGATTTCTTAATTTGTTGAGTCAAAGTAGAAATAGAAGTAAAATAATGCAGATTCTGAGAGAAAGAGAATGCTAATTTATATAATTCCAACTGTTTATTCCAACAAAATCATTTTATTGTAAAATATTGAGAGACCTTTTAATCCAATTTACATATTTGTAAGCAAGGAAGAGCCTTAAAAGAAAGGTCAACTCTGCTCGTGTCAGATGCGTGTTCCTGTGATTGTGTAGGATGTATGAAGACATCAAGATTTTATTTGTAGCCTATTTAGTGTTCACTATTTTATAAAGAAATCATTTTAGCCTAATTAAAATAATTTTCTAAATTAAATTTATTATGCTAGTAATGAAATCAATGGAAGTTTCATAAGCAGTTAAATACTGTGTTTATATATAATTAAAAGTTTAATTTAATGTAAAAATATATTTAATTATCTACTTAAATTAATTTTTAATTAGTTTAGAAAATTAAATATGTAAAAAGTTAGGATCATAAATGACTAAGAATTAAATAAAGCAAAGCTGTTTTAAATTTTAAACACTTGTAACAGGAAATTTCATATTGCGATATAATGTTTTCGTAAGCACTTTAATTTTCTAGTAAATCCACGATTTTATAACTTCATATTAATTCATTTAGAAATTTGTAGTATTTCCATTCTAATTCTTGGTACTTTTCGGTATATGTATCAGAATTAAATTTATAAATATAGACTAGAAAACATCTCTAAAATGAAAAGCAATAACTTTGGTTTTTTTGGTTATGTCTTCAGTTTTATTGTCTTTCATCTTTATTTCATATAACACAATTTTCTAGCAAATGATTAATTTGATATTGTATGGAATAAGAGTATGAATAATGATTTAATGAAATAATTTAGCTCAATCCCTAAAGAAAGTTAATTCTGTATCATGCATTAAGACTCTAGACTTCATAACAGGAATGATTTGCATGACAGATCATGAGTATATATTAAATGAAATTCCTTGTAGTGTAATTGTTGATTTAAAATTTAGGCATCACTTATTCTAGAGAATTCATTAACTTTATTATATGTAAAGACAACATGTAGTTTATTCTCTGTAACGAACCTCATCAATCAAAATTTGGTTGGAAACAATTGAATTACAATTTAAGAACATACCAATATAAATGTTATTAATTAAGGATACAATAATTGAGATCATAGGGTTGATTACACTAATTAATGTTACAGTGTGCTGCAGTATACTGTTTTAGTATGGTTGCAAAATACTAAATTTGAAGCTAAAGCAGAAGTGTTGATCTCAACTAGAACAATGTTTGTAATTAGATTCAGAGAATTAGCTCATTAAAAGCCAATGGTATAGTAATTTTGTTTTGTTAATAATATAATTTGACTTTTGTTATAGTCCAATGTTTGCAGTAATGAAGTTTTTCTGAATTACAAAGTATTACTCAGACATAACTAATAATACAGTTAATTTAACTTGAATGCGCAAAAACATTTATATTCTTTCTTCTTTCCAAGAAATAGATGGAAAATATGGTAATGGCATTTCTTATCAGCAATTTTCTTTGAACCACAAATACAAATTGAAATGCTTGACTTACCTGAAAATGAGTTTCATTGAAGAAGCAGCAATTCTAAGTTTACCAGGCATATTTAGAGAAGTTTTAGATGCTAACACCTCATAACCTAAATTTCTTACCATTAACTTAAAAATGTTTTGGAAAAGTTGAATTAGTGCTTAGCCTTGGCACATACTCTAACTTACTCCAAGGTTAACTTGTGTACAAGAAGCAAATCCTGTTTATAATAATAATCATCTTATTTACAATATATTGTTTCTCATTTCTTTAATTTTGATAAACAATTCTGTATTCTGATAGTTTATGAGAGAGCTTTTTTTTCTAGAAGTCTTATCTCTGTTTGAATTAGATAAGTTTTCATAAAGCTAATTCTCAAAAATAGCTGATATTGATTTTTGATGTAGTTGCCAGAAAATTGATTCAAGTTTATGAAGAAATATATGAAATATTTTAATTTGTAAAAATCTGAGGTATTCTGTTTAGAAGAGCTGTTATAGATCTCTAATTTTCTAAAAAGAGAATTACATGTAATGACTTTAAATACTTGTACCAATAATTAAAGTTTGTGTAATGATGTAAGAAATACATGAGCTAGTTTTTGTAATTTGTCCTTCTTTAATTCTAGTCCTTGATGTAACAAAGCAGTTATATTTTATTAATATTATAAGTAATGTTTTATGGAAAATGTTTACACTTTATTTACTACAAGTTGTTTAAAGCAGAGATAGTGTTTTATATACAGTAGAGCATCGATTATCCGACTCAATTGGGGACTGGGGTTGGTCGGATAACCGAAAAGTATGAAAAAATACATTATTAGTATAGTATATTATTATATCTAATGTAATTAGTATATCGCTATTAACCTACTTCTCATTGAATTTTCATCAGTGTTAAGCCTAACAAAATTGTTTAAAATAATAATCATCGCTATTGTGTCGTTAAAAATTATTTTTAAATTATTTTATTGCTCACAAAACAAACCACCACTCATAATTAGAAAATTAAGCCTTATTTAAATATTGGCATCCCTTTTGTGGGGATGCCAGCTAAAACACCAAAAATTTAACGAAAATAATATTAAAGTAGCCAAGACACAGCCAAATATTATAGCGCCGCATCACCAGCGGACATTTGAATTTGCCGACTAGAACGTGGTCAGTTAACCGATGTGACGGTTGATCGGGGATCGGATAATCGATGCTCTACTGTATATACTAGATCAAAGTGACAGGTAAATTTAAAGTTTTTATAAAATAAAACTACTTTTCTAATATCGTTTAGTTGAATTTTTCAATTCTGTTCTAATATTATTTAATATAATTAAAATGCCATTAGAATATTTAGAAATTTACATATAAAAGTAAAATGAAGACAATGCAACAAAGCATTTTTAAATTTGTCATTTTTTAAATATTAATGTGACAGGAAAATTTACATTTTACTGTTTAAAAAGCTGTGAAATGTCAAACACTGCTGTAATTTTCAGTTGAATACATTCAATAGTAGTATCTTTTGTATGATAAATATATTTTGAAAACAATATAATTTATTTTGAAAGTATATTATCATACATAAATATACAATGTATGGTATCAAATATCAATGTATATAAATATAAATTGCAAAAATATTCTACTTACACATCTAATGCATGTAAGATGTTCATGCAGTGAATTCACTTTTTGGATATTATCAATTTTAATGTTAGAATTAGCAAGTCCACAAATATAAGTTAAAATACACTTAAAGGTGAAATTGTGATTACAATAAACAATAGTTTTAACATCATTTCCTTCAGATAAACAGGCAGAAAGATTTTTCGTGCTGTTTACACTCACTGCATAGTCTTGTATTTTCGTATGAAATGTAGAATCTCTGCTGTTAAGTGTTTTTAAATAGTGATGTTGATACTATTTAATTCAGGTCGAAGGTACGTTTAAGTAATAATGTAAGGAAATCTCTCTTAATGCCAAATGAAATCTTTCATTTTTATAGTACATGTACAAAACTGGCATTTTGTTTTTTATATATATCCCAAATTTTTATATAAATAAATAATAGAAATTATGTGTAGCTGGTTTGCAAAGTGATTTATGCAGTTACTAATATTGATCAATAACTTCATAGATTTTTTTTTACTGTATGGCTTTATGTATACAGATTAGTTTAAGTTGACAAGTGTTTACTTACTGTAAAAGTAGAAAAGAAATTATTGCATTAATATTTCAATATATTATGACCGGAAATATTTTAGACAATGATACTGATAGTAAAGATAACCAAACTGGTAGCTAACGTAATGCTAACGATCATTGTGGAGGATCCAAAAAATAAATTATGGCATGATGCCAAAGTAGAGGGAAGATAGCAATTTTTATAAAATAAACGGTAATAAAATAATGTTATGGATAAAAAAAATTTTTAAAAATGAATTTATTATTAAATAAATTATGTATTTAGATAGATTTTTTTAAAAGTAAGTATGCAAGCGTAAGTGTAGAATAATGCACTTATTTAGATTGTGTTAATAATTAGTAAATTTAAAAATGTTAATGACTAAATAAAGATTAGATTTGCAAATTTACTTTTAAAACAGATGTTCTGAAGTGTTGCTTTTATACTTCAAAGTTCAATCGTAATCAGTCTTCTCCCAACAAGTTTAGGTACTTGATGTAAAATGTTGGCCTACTGATACT
>NW_019386508.1:0-4038 GCF_000671375.1 Centruroides sculpturatus | reverse complement strand
TACATCGGGCTCGATGACCAATTACTGCTTACTGAACCATAACACTATGCAAATATGATGTGGCGTGATTCCCGGCCGACCAATTAGTGATCACCAGCCATAACATTATGCAAATCTGTGATTCCAAGCCATAGTCTTATGCAAATCATGCCGTGTGGCGTGTTGTCTGCTGACCAATCAGTGGCTGTACTTTCAAAAAGCCAACAGCCACTTTCAACCTGCTGTCGATGACCGTTACCAGTAAAAAAAAAACTTTACTAGGTCTTACTTTCGGGGGGAGGTCTTATATTTAGCAATTCAGCAAAACCTCTGCTAGGTCTTATTTTCGGGGAAACATGGTATGTATGCGAACAAGCGTTTTCACTTATGAATTTAAACAAGTGCAAAACACGGAACAGGTTAATTCAAAAATATTTAATATTTTTGTTATTAGTCTGGTAATTATGAATGGAAAGGATAGGAACAAGAATTATAGTAAAACTTAAATGAAATAAATTGTGATTATCTGAAATTAAATTGCTACAAACTGAGATGAAGTATTTCAACCTTCAAAGATTTACCATACATTTTATCTTTTATTAGAAACTTATTGAAACTAATTTAATGTTTACAAGAATTCAGTTCAAATAAATAGCACTTATTTGTATCGGCCATATTTTTTGTCGTCTTTTTCCAATGGATTCATATGATAAATTGTATTCAATTTCTTTTATACTTTTTAGCAGTGTTTCTCAGGTTGTTTTCTTTCATTGCTTTTGTTTGTTAAATTCATAGATGATATGAAATTTTAATTTTAAGATTTATTTTTATTTGTATTTCTCTGAAGTTGCATCTATATTTCAAATCACCTATATATGAGATTAATTTATTTATACTTTTAAATGAAACAAATTTATAACATTGGTTATTTTCTGCAAATTTTAATAATTACAATTTCACATGTATTCAATGTCAATAAACTCAGTTTTTATTTTGTAACTACTTGTCTGCACCAAATTCTGACCATATAAATATGGAAGAAAATTTTAATGATTATGATGATGACATTTAATAAAGGTTTGAAGATTTATTTTGGTGGAAAATCAATAAATAATTTTTATAATAAATATCTGTTTAATTATAATAGATAGTAACATACTCTACAATACAAACTTATATTACTTGTAAATTAATCAGTAAAACTGTTATATATTTTGCGAGCATTTTTTAAAATTGCTGTTTTAAATCATTGTGTTTTTTTTAGTTTTTGTAAATTTTTTATGCATTTGTTTTTTAATTTAAACTTGTTCCTAAAGTTCAGTTTAAAATACAGAGGTTGTTTGAAAAGTTGTCTACCTATGATGGTGTTGTTGAAATGGAATAAAGTTTGTGGCATTTTGAACTGCCACGCAGTTTCTACCTATGGTTGTTCCAAACAACAGATAAAGGACACACCATCAGTCAAGATGGAGACCTCCATTAGTTAGAACCATGTGTGTGATTGCAGAGTCACTTGTTACCTCATAAGCAGATTCTACTATATATATATATATATATCATTGAGACACATCTATTCACTAGTTTCCAGAATGTATTTTTGAATTCTGCCATACGAAGTTGTGTCTCGGTGGCCATTAAGATATTGCTAGTTGTTAGTGTAGGTCTACAATTTTTAGTTTAGTTTTTTATATGCCTTATAAAACTAGTTCAGGTAAATATTGTGCAGTGTAGTGTTACCACCTGTCTGGTTTTCACCCGGACAATCCGGGATTTGACTCACTGTCCGGGAATTTCGTAGAAATTGCAAAGTTACGATGAAAGAAAGTACTTGCAAATATTTTTTTAGATGTACACTACTTTACTGGCGAAAAACCTCACACTCACTGAAACTCATCCGCAATGTTATTCTGTTCACGCCTGACATGTGTTGCAACCTGTCGACCTTTTTTTTTTCTTTTGCTTGTACACGTCTTCTATAGAGCCAAGTTACCTTTTCTTTCTTTCTTAATTTAGATTACTCCTATGCAAGTTCCTAACTGTAACTGATTCAGAACTGGCATGCACATTATTCTTTGCATTCTAAAATGACATTGCGCATGCGTCAGTAACTTTGTTAGAACAAACCTGACCCACCATCCGGGTCGGTGATTTTGAAAAAGTGGCGACACTAGTGCAGTGGTTGGCTGCCGTAATGGCCACAGTGTTCTTTATAAGTGGTTTGAAGCTGTATGTCATGTACACGACAACATGATTCATCAAGATCGTCTAAGTAGTCAACTGTTCTGGTTAAATTCATTTCCACGTGATGAAAATTTAAGAAGAGAATGGGTAACCAGCCTTGCATGTACCATATATCCAGCTAGATAAATAACTTTGCCATCATAAGACGCACAAGTCCATATGGAATGATTACTTCCAGATAGGGTTTGAGATGGCTCTACATTTGTCTTAAGGACACAAGTGTTTTGTGACAATTTATTAATTAAAATTTTACTTTACCATTTGAAAAATAATTGAGTCAAGACTCCTATAATTAAGCATTTCTTGGTAATCATAGACTTTACTTTTAATGAGGTATTCAAATATAGCTGGATATTGCAAAGGTGGCATTCTCTTGTGTCATTATTCCACGATTTTATACTACTAATCGACGAAAATAAATTAAAAATACAAGTTTATAGAAGAAACTCTGAAAAAATCTTAAAATTTTGCATTTGGCTTAATTAATGATATTCTGTGAATATTTTGGACAACTTTATGAATTAAACAGCAATATAAATATTTCCTGATAGATCATAACAATGGAATATTAGAAAAATTACAGAAGCAAATTTTGCCAGTTAATTTATAGAAACAAAAAAGAAATAAAATAGGATTCAGGTTTTCTTAATTTTGTTAAATTTTTATCACTTAATAGATTTCCCATGATGCATGTAGTATGCTTTTTTTTCTTTAGGTTAGAAAAAATTTTAACTTGTGTAATGACGACTGAAAATACTCTTTTTGTAATTTCAAAATTAATCATATTCTCAATTCTATAATTTTCCAGTATCTTAATGGCGGTACTACAGTACAGAAAAATACACGAACCTTTCTTCTCTGGAAACTTGTGGGTAAAATAACAACAATAAGCAGAAAAATAAGACTACAATTCTGCTTTTATTGATTGATGTAGTGTGTTAACATTTTCTTTTGATCTTTATTATTATTAATCAGTTAACAGTAATTTATCAGTTATTTACCTAAAGTTTCTTGCAGTAGAATCTTTAATAACAGCTGTTGTATAATTGAAATAAGAAATTTTAATAATTTAAACTATTGTATTATGAGCAAGTAATGACTTAAAACAATATTAACATTTTTTGATTTGTTTTTTGAAACCGTGTCCTGTTTTATAATTGTGGCATAGTAAACACTAGTATTGTTTTATTCCAAAGACACATGGCAAGTTTTCCATCAAATTCCTTTATTAGTTGAGTCAATATGGTACATTGTTTTGTACTTGTTTCGGGCTTTGCCCCTCTTCAGTCAAAAAATATATATTGTATTTCAGTTGACTTATTACAGTAGAGAATTTACATAAAACAATGAGTACATAAACAATGTACAGTGGTACCTCAGGATACGAACGCCCCAGCATACGAAATTTTCAGGATACAACATGAAATTCGAACACATTTTTGCTCCAGGATACGAACAAAAAATCACCATACGACGTTACATTAGTTCACACCGCCATTTTTTATTCACTTCTGTTCGTTGGTCTCAGTTGGCGTGTTTGCTTCATCGTGGAAGGATCTTGCTTGATAAAGGAAATCTCGAGGTATTATCAGAAAGTGACTGATTTTATTGAAAAGAAACATCCCAAAAAGGTTCACATTGGCCGTATTGCTGCTCGGAGTAATGACATTTGCCAAAGTCATTTTAGAAACATTTTAAAAAGTAGGCAAAGCCAAACCTCTTCGGATAGATATTTTACCAAGCAACCTCTATCCAGTGAAAGTGCTGGTGGAAGCGAAAGAAAGAAAGCAAAAAGCAGTGAATAAAAATTTAAAAATA
>NW_019386507.1:67842-74508 GCF_000671375.1 Centruroides sculpturatus | reverse complement strand
TTTATGTAATTGAATATAAAAGGATATTGCTTGCAGTGACAAATGCAGAAACAAACCATTCATTGAATTTATCTACAACTTTCAGATACATATTGTTTGTTGTCAAAAGGTGCTCATCCACTAAATCCAGAGCTGCATGGGCTATAAATTGGCTAAGATGTCGATGATCATCTTTCTAAAACAAAAAAGAAATGAATAAAAATTCCAACTTTTACATTATAATAGAATTCCAATTAAAATCAAAGTTTGTTTAACTGAAATTCTGTATTATGCAAGATGAATTGCATAGGAGTACACTGTTAACAAAGAGAATGTAATATACAGTATAATTTATTTCACATATCTTGGTTGGACAATATGTAATATTTGAAGGTTATAGAATTAAAAAAAAATTTACTTTGTGGATTTCTCACAAAAATAGGAATTTTTTAAAATCTTAATTGTAATCATAAAACTTTGATTTTATAACAATATTCTTGTATTTAGTTAATCACTGCATCAAACATTGTTTTCTGAGTTTTGATTATATGAGATACTCTTGGTCCTATTACCTTGGATAATCAAAATGCCACTGTACTTCCTTCCTCTTTATATTTCTTCTACGTGGTACGATCCAAAAGTTCAGGGACTGCAGTAATGTATGACAACAAAAGCATGTATTTAAAGTTACAGCATATGAAATGGATTCCATCAAACCACCCCTACGTGTTCAGGTTGATTTCGCCCATGTCACATGGTTAAACCGCGAGTGCTGTTGTTTTTTTTTTTGGAGATAGTTACCTTTGTTTTGCTACGTAATAAATATGGAGTTTCAAGAATAGTGCTGCAACATTAAATTTTGTCAGCGTTTAGGTAAAACATCTATGAAGAGTTTAAAATTGCTAAGAAAGGTGTATGGTGATTCTACCATGGTGAAATTAAAGGTTTAAAGAGGGCCGAAAATCCATCGCAGATGATGAACGCTCTGGCCGACCTTCAATTTCATGGAACGAGTAAAATGTTGAGTTGGTCTCTCAATTATCTAGACATTTTACATCGTTTGAGGGAATCCATTCGTCGTAAACGGCAGCAGATTTGGCGAAGTGGAAACTAGTACCTTCTGCATGACAATGCACCTGCACATCGGTCCCAAATGGTCATACAGTATCTCGCCAAATCTCAAATTAATGTGCTTTCACACCCCGCCTATTCACCGGACTTAGCTCCGTGTGATTTTTATTTGTTTCCATCAATGAAAAAGCATTTGCAGGGATGCCATTTTGTGTCATCAGATGAGGCGAGAGCAGCATCGCAGGAGGCCTTATGGGAGGTTTCAAAAAATGGCTTCCAGCAGTGCTTCCAGAAGTTATATGAGTGCTGGCAAAAGTGTATCGTTGTCCAAGGTGATTATTTTGAAGGTGGTTGTGCATCGGCAATATAAACTTTTTAAGGTAAGGAATTTTAAGCCAAGTCCCCGAACTTTTGGATCGTACTACGTATTACTATATGATATTAAAAAGTCTAAAAACCTATAATCCAGCAATTTTTAAAAATACATGCAAACATTTTCATGCATGTTGAATGGGCATCATTAGGCAAACTAATCCCCAGCTGCTGAAACAACAGGGGATTACTGTACACATGTACAGAGGAAAGGTGATGCAAGACGAGAAAGGAAAGGGGGAGGTTAGTAAGATTTTTAGCTTTTCTTATCCAAAGAATGCATAATCACTCAGGTTTATAGAAAACCTATACACCACCCAACCTTCATTCCTGTGTCTTCCTACGATCCCACCTTCAAGATGGCTGGGTTGAGGGCGTTGGTTCATATAGTCTTCACCCATTCATTGGACATGCATGACAGAGATACAGAGCTTCTAACAATCGTCTGGTATGCAACAGCACAGCTACTCCCCACAGACTATTAAAGGCTTTATATGTTGTCTTTCCTCCACCGTTCCTGCCTTGCCAAAAAAATGCACCCAGGACACTTACAACAAGAAGCTAGCCTCCATTTACAAGGAAATATCCAAAATGTAACTTCTGTTCAGCCTTCTGCAGGAGTCCTTTGATTTCTTCCCTCCTCTGCAATGCTAAAGACCGTCTGGACATGCACCTCCAACCAGGCATCTACACTATCCCCATCAACAATCATGTCCAGCTGCTACTTAGAATACATAGGTGCTACAACATGTCCTTTAAACACCTGACTCAAGGAACATCAGATTTCCATCACAAAAGGATTGGCCAATGCTGTATTGGCTATCTATGCCTCTGATCCCAATATCAATGTGGACTTCAGCAGTGCATGCCTCTTACATAGCTCTTCCAGGCAACCCTTTCTCAAACATCTTGAGCAGGTGGAAATACAAAAGGCCACCACAATAACACTGCTATTAATTTTTGCAATGTTGACTCCTTCCCCACAGCATGGAAGTCTTTCTTCAAACTGTAAATCTTACTAACCTCCCCCTCCTCTTTTGTCTTATGTCACCTCCCCTCTGCAAACATGTATGGCAATCCTCTAGTTTCAGCAGATGGGGATTACTTTGTCTCATGATGCCCATTCAAGAAGGGCAAAAACATTTGCACGTATTTTAAAAACTTGTTGGATTATTAGGTTTTTACAGTTTTTAATTCAAGTATACCGAGGTTTGAGTGGTAGTATTACTATATGATATAATACTAAAACTGAAAATCAAAAGAAATTTATTTCCTCCCAAATATAGTTTTTGTAGCTGTAATAATTTGATATATACATACATATAATTTTGTTTACAGCAATTATTAAAAATACTACTAAATTTAAATACTTATATTTAAAAATACTTAGCAAACTGAATCAAGGATTAGATGCAATAATGAGATCTAATGTTTTCAGAAAACAGCAGCGCTATCAAATTATTTTCATCATTATTTTTATTTCATGCTAATTAAATAAATAATCAATTGTTCCTAAACTGTTTTATTTTGGTGTAGGCCTATTTTATTTAGACTAGGCTAGTTATGTAAATTTTCTTCAATTAGTGATAGGCATATTATTTTTCTATGTTAATATCTCTTTTAATAGGCCATTATTTTTAACAGGCCATTGAATAAAGCTTTATGTGCTTACTATTAATAATTCATTATAGGAGAGGAGAAAGGAAAGTAGTTTGTCTTCTGCTGAAGGAGGACACAGTGCATCCGAAATATTTGTGAAAAAAGTATATTTACTAATTTACATTATACTGTATTTTTCCTTTCCTTTCCTTTTCTCCTTTCCTATAGCCTACTGAATTATTAACCCAGTTTAATTATCTTTTTATTCTTCAAACATTTAAGTTTATACCATATGTAGTTGGTATTGTAATATACTTTGTTCAAAAAAGGTTAATAAAATCACTTAGGCCTAGGCCTATGTCTTTAAAATTATGTTTTATTTTACACTTTTATACTGTTCAAAACTACAGAGTAATTTTCAATGATGAATATTTAATCTTATCTACTTATTTCAATTTAAAAATTTCACTAGAAAATGTCAAGAAAATGAGCTGTACAAAAAATCATTTTTTAAAAATTATATATCTTGGGAACTAAATATCATGGAGCAATGTTTTATACAAAAATGTCTTGCATTTAATCTGTAGTACCTCATTATTAATGTCCCTGTTGTCATAGGCAAGTTCTTATGGTGATATAATGGGTGTCTCCTTTTTCACCTTCCAGTGTCTCATATTTTATCTTTTGAAAGAAAAATATGAGACGGAAAAAAATTTTTTGCTCAACATTTCTCATACATACATTAGATTTAACACCATCTGTAGACCTTGTCATGTATTTCTCTTTGTAAAATACTAATCTTAACAAATACTGTTGCAAAAGTTTTGAAAAGACTCTCATATTCATCCACATAACCCTATATTAGAGAATAAAACCATAGGAAAAAAAGTATTCCTCAAAAATTATTCCATCAAAAAATGATGATCATCATCATAAGTAATGTTATGTTAAATTGTAATTAAGTTTTTAAGTAAGATATATTTTACTCTTGTGATAGTTTCTGTAGATTAGTATGAGATTGCTAGATTGAACTATAAAAATTTTGAATTCAAATCATTATCACTTTTTTGGGGTAAATTCATTTTTTATCTACATTATCAATTTTTTTAAGATTTACAAGACAATACTATTACTATGTGGATTCAAATTTTTTAAAATAAAATAAAAAAATTTTAACTTGAGTGTTTTATATATTTTATGTGAATCATGTTGAAATTTCCAAATGTGAGAAAAGTGCATAACATGCAGCATTACAGCTTACTGTATTTAAAGAAAATCATAATCTTAAAACACATATTAAAAAATTAAATTTGAATATTGTTCTATACTTTGAAAAGAAAATTAAAATTTCAAGCTTATTAAGCTATATAATATACAGTGGGTGATCGGTTAACGAACATAATCCGTTCCAAGACTTTGTTCGCTATCCGAATTGTTCGTTAACCAATTATGAATTTACCATAGGTTTGTATGGGAATTTGATTAATTCGTTCTGGAGACATCCCAAAATAAAAAATATATACTTTCTTACTACGTTTATTTATATGTATACACAGATGTGCATTTTTATTAGTTATGGTTTTTTTGTTTGTGGTAGTTAAATAATCTGTCTAATGTCAATTGCTATTCTCTCTTCTTCGGGATTTTTCAGAAGTAATTAATAGCATTGTAATTGTAGAGATCCCCAAGCCTATTAACCTCAACCTGGTTTGTATGCCATTCTAAGACCGTTGATCTGACATCTCCCATTTCTTCAAAAGATCTTTAATTAATAGCAGATATCGGCATTAATCCTCTTTTTCAGAATAAAACATATCTCGCCGAGTTTCTTGGTGTTCTCTATTCAAGAGTTCTTGACATTCTTCTGTCGTCAGATCCGTTTCAGGTTCCATTATGAGCTCTGCATTGTTCTTTATTTCTCAGATGTGATTTTTGTTATTCCTTTAGCTGCTTGAGTCTTCTCGATAATACAGTATCTTTCTTAGATAAGATTGAACTGCGGCCTACTGTAGACCTGTTCAAGCCATACTGTCCAGCAACATCAGACATCTTTTGCGCACTCTCTACCTTTGCTATTATACTCTCATCTTTCGAAAATAAAAACCGACACAAAACTTAATGAGTGCCCGCCCGACAGTCTCGCGAATACTATAAAAGAATTGTTTGTCAGAAAAATAAAAGGTTGGAATTACAAGGGAGTATTTCAAAGTTCGAGGAATACTATCCGATCAGCATATACTGGGTTGAGCGTCGATGTTGACGTCTCCCGCGCTCCAAAAAGTTACCTGAAAACAAAGGAAAATCAGTCGGTATTTGCTATTTTTGTCGCTTCTTTTTATGTCTGTTCAGTGAAGTGTTCGTTATCCGATCATGTGTTCATTGTCCGATCATAAAAATCTTTCGCGAAAGTGTTCGTTATCCGATTTGTTCATTAACCGATCACCCACTGTATTATAAATGTTAAAGTTTGACATGTGAAGAATGTAAATATCAATTAAACCAATTTTAATATTAATACCAAACAAATACACCTACAAAAAGTATAATGGTAGCTTTGTGTAATGAATGAAAATTCTTCAAAAGTATCTTTAGTGCTTGTTCCCTAAATCTTCACCGTATAAATTTTGGACCTAATTATATAATAGAAGATTTATAGAACAAGCAAACATCGGAAGCTACGTAAATTGGTTAGTTTAGAAAACAATAGTTCAAACTATATTGCATATTAAAAATTGATAATTTAATATTATAACACTGAGATAAAATACAAATAAAATAACAGCCATAGAAGTTATTAATCGGTAAAAACATAAGTTATTTTGACAAAGCTGTTGGCAAATTCTTCTCTTACATCCAGTTTATCTGCCATTGGTATAAATTTACATATCCAATCACTTTATTTTGAGTTCTATTCGATGGCATATTTCCAGAATATTTCAACGACTGATTAATGACAACCGAACGATTACACGATCGATAATCAGAGCATTAAAAAGGATAAAGAAATATAAAGAATTCAGGAAAGTATACAAACCATTTTTAAGTATAAGTTACTTTTAGGTCAACAAATATATATGTATATATGGACCATTTACCTAAAAGTAACTTCTACTCCCAACGCTTAATAACTTGTTAATAAATAGTATTACATGTGAATTTTATTTATTTGATAACAGAATATCGCAATTTTTTATAATTTTTATCATTTATGGATAAATTATTATTTCTTTAATAGTAACATTAATACTATAGTCACGTGTTTTCTAACCTAGTACATTAACGCCGATATCTACAAACAAGCTGATGAAACAGTTTCTATTTTTAAGGTAACGAATTAGACCGAGATACCTTTCCCTCCGATCTGCTAGGCGGAGAAAATTCCATTTCAAAAACAGGATTGTCATAATGCCCAACAATAACAAAATAATACTTCCCCGACATTTTCTAATCCGACCGACGTTAATGTCTATGGCCGATCGCTTCGACAGATGGCCATATAAAATCATAAATTATTATATTATTCGTATTTAAAACGTATTAATTATAAAAAAATCAATTACTTATTAAAATTAATATTTATAAAATTTCGATAATATTAATTATTTGAACTTATATATATTTTTAATGAGCTTAACATTTTTAATT
>NW_019386507.1:43838-63944 GCF_000671375.1 Centruroides sculpturatus | reverse complement strand
CAGTTTTGTTCCTTGTCATTTATTTAACAAAATATCAAATTCAGCGTTTTTAAAACACTTAATAAAACATTAAACACCTTCCATCGCTGAGAAATGTTTATTTAATAAAACACTAACATTTTCAGCCTCATGGAATAAACCATCCTCAGGTGTAAATGAGTTCGAACGTATTTTATTAAATAAACATTTCTCGGCGATGGAAGGCGTTTAATGTTTTAAGTGTTTTAAAAACGCTGAGTTTGATATTTAGTTAAACAAATGACAAGGAACAAAACTGGCACAATAATACTATTATTAAATTGTGCTATTATGTGAATTTATTATACGTTAAAAATTTATTATACATACAAACAAATTATATTATATATATTAATAATAATTATTATTATTATTTGCATTATTAAAATTTACTTTAAGTGAGAAATTTTTCTGTGTGTTTTACTTTCATCTGATGAAATAAATGATTGATTAATTGTTCGTGTGAAAAAATGCAATCAACAGGTAACAAAAAAGTGCAAAAATCTGGAGGTCAAGTAGGACTTGTGACCAGCATTGTCACATCCTATCACCAATGTAACAGAACACTGATTTAATACAATATCCATTATTGAAAAATAAACATCCATGTTTGGGTTTGTTAATTTTTCACGTACTTTGCTTTTTGCCCAGTACATCAATTGGCAAAGCTTATAGCTTGGATATAACAAACCTCCTCGAGATTTGATGAATGTAAATGCCTTCTCTGGTGCAGCATCCTCAGGTTTTGCTGTTAATATATTTTTGCATTCATCGCAACCAAGTAATGGCAGTAGATGATAAACAATGTAACCTCCTAAATAATGTAGGATAAACTTAAATGTTTCTGATGTACAATAATCATGATCTAATAATTCACTATCACTAGGATCTCCGTAGTATAGGCTTGGATTACAAAGCAAATTTTCTAAATGTTCTTTCAATTGTTCTTGAACTTCTTTAAATGGTTTTTTATGACTATGAAGAAGATTTTTTAAAGTAATAAGGATAGATCCAGGATCACTTTGAACTGATGCTCGTTTGGGAGGACGAACCAAACTGTACAGTCATCAGTCTGTACAGGTATAAGAACTGTACTGTTGTGGGATGAGAATTGCTTCCACTTCCTTGTCTTATCATTCCAAAGAAATGCTAATTGAAAAGAAAACATAAGTTGAGAGTTTAATACAAGATCATATAATCATTACACTAAGGCAGTTTTACCTCTAATTGGTCCTGATTAAAGTGAGCTATCAGGATATAATATGAGTTCGGAAGCAATTGTTTGATGAGTGCTAAGATACTAGTCAGTGTCAAGTGTAGATTTTCTGCTGTCTGGTGGCTCAAAAATCTCTTTTGATCAGTGCTTCTAATCTGTAATCTGAATGCTTCCCATCTATTTAACCATTCTAGAGATTAAAAAGTTGTTAATTAAAACAATTAAAATTTGGCATTAATGCCTCTGATATATTGATGCAGTGTAGACTGACAGGGTAAAGGCAAGTAATCATTATTTCTCAAAAATTCATAGACAGATGGTGACCTAATTTTTAAAAGCAAACAGTCAAGTAACCAATTAATGTCATATCTCTTACCCTTTTTGCTTTTTATATGGCATGCTTTCAGCATGTTTCTGTCTTGGTGGTAAGGAATAAAGTTTATCAGCCGACAACTGTTTTATTTTAAGTTCAGTATTTTCTTGATGAAGCTTGAGATTTTCTGTTTGAAGAGTTTTCAGTTTTTTCTTATAGATCATCTTTTGCTTTCTGCACCGATATAAATCCTCTTTGACTTTTAACAATTCAGACTGCAAAGCAGAGATTTTATTGACATATAACAGCTCAGGATGCTGTGTAGTTGCTGCTTCAGATGTGGAGGGTTCTTCTACTTCCTTTTCTACAGTTGTTACTTGGGAGTGTGTATCATGCAAATCTAATGATTGATAAAAAAAAATATCAGACAATTAATCTTAAAGTATTTATAAGGAAAGATGGGCCACAGAGAGATAACCCTCAGTGAATCACAGTGGATCTCACAAACCCAGCTCAATCTTTACTTAATTTTTAAATATAAAATGTTCCTTAAATATAGATAAAATAGATAGATAGATAAAATTTAATTTTATATTAAAACACAGGGTCCGAGAGACGCACTGCAACTCAGGCAAGGGCAAAAAATTACATGACTCACTGAGGATTAAGATTACATAAAAACCATAAATAGTTACCTTTGGTATTGTCTTTTTGTGATCCCTTCCTAGATGGTTCTTCATTTCTTGTGAGACATCGCGTTGATCGTTTTTGAGGTACAGACCTACTAATGTACTTAGGACAATTAGGGAAGTTTGATGGATATGCATCCGACGTTAATGCCCAGCGATCTCGTGGAATTTCTACTTTCTCTCCATTTATAACATGGGAGAAGGTTTTTAAAATAAATCTACTCGCAAAATGTACGTCACAAACATAACATTTATTTGTTAGCATCTTGTCATCTCGTGGAATGCATCGCATCCACTCCTCAATCTTATCGCTAGGAACATGGAATAAGTGTCTCTTCTCGTTCGATGACTTATATCCTGCCTTGCATCCTGGCACAAAGCACATTGGCATTTTTATGTAGCTAAAAAAACAATTATTATAGGTCAAAATCACTGACTTCATATATACCTAGCAAGAACAACGCTCTCCTGCTAACAGTGGCGCCAAGTAGCGGCAAATATTGTCTCTAGCTAAGTTTGAACTATTAGTCAAAAGACCAGTTGATCTACCGACTCTGCTACTACACACAGACACACCTCATTGTTATTATGTTGTTTGTTTATGCAAAGTCTTCATTAATGTGAAGTAGATTTGCAGTCCCTTGGATGAGTATAAACATTTCAATATTAACAACTTTAGTTAATACAAAATATTAGTTAATATGTAAAGTATGCTGTATTCCAGAAATGTAATAGCAATTATATTACAATATTTAATAAAAAGCACACTGCTTCTGGCTTCCCAAAGTCCAGAAACCAAATTGGAAATGCACAAGTCATGTCATGATGAGGGGTGACTTTTTTGACTAACATTAATAACAATGCTTATGATATCAATGTTATCATCATTGGCAATGCATCACCCTGATGACAATAGTTTCAACTTAAAAAATTACGCTCTCTTAGTCTCCACTTCATATACTATGACAATACCAAACTATTAGTTAAGACAGTTGATGTATGTGATGAAAACTAGAAGCAAATAGAATTGGGATATTTTTAATTAAAAATTTGTAGTTTTATGAAATAAATCTTATTTTTAATTGCTTTAATAATGGAAATCGACTGAATTACAATATTAAATACTGTAGTTAGTTTGTAATTTTAAAATATAAAAAACAAACTGTTTCCATCAAAATCCAAGCAAGTAATTAGTAAAGTTTTATGCATATCCAGATTCTAGGTTCAATTTGGTAGCTAGGTCTGCTTGTTATAGACAGTAGCAGTACTGTAGTTTTAATCATTGTTCTAACAGATGTTGAAAAAACATTCCTTCTTTGAGCCTCTATATCAATAAAGTATTATTAGAGCAATGCAAAAGTTTATCTTTTAAACATATCCAAATAAGAAAAACAATGAAATAACTGGGAGAAAATTTGGCTTTTGCAATTTGATGGTGTGACTGTTGATGTTTTGTAAAGTTTGCTTAATATAAACCTTGATAATACAAGGTGCCAATTTTTAAGTCCAACTTTTTATTAATGGGGTTTCACTATATATATACAGTATGTAGAACTGCTGAACAGATTTTGTAAGGCACCAAATTTGAATATTTCTTTTACCCCCTTTTTGTTTAGTGCACATTTGATTTTTTTTGAATTTTGGAACATTGTGGAAAACATTAATTTTCTGTGTTTTATTTATTGCATTAAGTTGTTGTAACAGTTGTTTTTTAAATTAAAAGAAAAAAAAGTTTGACTAAAATTATTTTCAGGCATTTTAGGTGTGAAAATGATCCCTTGCTCTCAAAAAATTCAGTTCAATATACAGTTAAAAATATGATACTTTCACATAAAATATCATCTATACATAATGAACTTTCTGCATTTGTAATAATTCTGAACATAATAGTTATATTTATGATCTTTCAAATATATATATATATTAAATTTTATAGTTTATTTTTCAATTTTTTTTTCATATTTGTAAACATAATTAACATATGAATTGGAATTTATTTACATTTTTAGTATTTGTTTTTCATAAATGTTTTGAAGTGTTATAAAAATTTCAGTGTGTGGCTCTTTTTTTTTTTTTTTTTTTTTTTTTTTAGTTANCTTTTCAAAGAAATTTAGCTTGCAATTTCTTTTATAATTTATATTCTTTTGTTAAAATCATTTATATTTTATTAATTTATGTATTTCAGAGGATATTTACTTTTAATGTTGTAAACTTTAAACATCATGCTATATTTAATAGTCTTTAATGTTTATCTATACTGCCATTGATAAGTTACATTAATAAAAAAATATTTCTAATTTGGAGTTTTAATATTCTTTTCAATAATTGGAATGTTTAGTTAGAATAATTTGTAATAGTAGCATTAATAGAAATGTTAACAAATGTCATAAAAAAATAAATATACGAATATATATATATACATACAACATACATAAAATTTTTTTCTTCAAACATGAAAATTATTTTATAATTAAATAACCTGTACTTAAAATTCATAGTTAAGCAGTAAACTTGTTTGCTACACTAGGATTCACTGATAAATCATATTGCTATTTTTTGAAGTAACATTAAACTTAAGTAATAATGTGCTTAGCTGATTTACTTGTAGATCCACATCTGTTGTTTATCTATAGAAAAACATTTTCATTAATAATTTGACATGTATAAAGTTCAAAATTATTATTATCAACATTAATAGTTAACAATGTTTAAGAATTAAATTTTAACTTAGAGTATAAAAAATAAAATTTTAAGTCTTGATTTTTGTGAAAGTAAATTTGATTTATTTAACTTACAAATTTTTCTTAATGTATTTCATATTTAACTTATTGTACATAATATATAACATTTGATATCAGGTACTATAAGTCATGCTTAGGAATTATAAAAATTTCTTTAAAGTTTAGAATACTATATATTTATTATAAAATAAAGTACCAGCAAGTTGGTCTTCAGTGAGTTGATTTCCACAGTGAATGTGTTTAAATTTGTTTTATATTCTTATCATCAAAAAATGTAATGAATGTTTTAAGTTATAAAAAAGTTTTTTAAAAGCAATGATTTTAATTTAATATTCATTAGTTAAAGTTTATAAAAATTTTCAAAAATAATTTTTCTGTTGTAATTTGAATATTATAAAATTATTAAAATAGGTGGGTTTAAAAAAAATTCTTTATAAAATTTGAATTTACCTAAATCTCATACTCTAACGAAAAATATTTACTACAAGAAGTATTTTTGGAATTGGATTAATGCCATATAGTCTTCTGCATGCTGTTAACTTAGTAAATGATCCATTTGAAGAATTAGAACAGTGAAGTCGATGTAAAATTTAATGAGATTAAATTTCTTAGAAAGGTAATCAAAATAAATCTGTTTGAAATTAAATATTATAAAATAGGTAACTTGTAAAATTATTCCTATATCCTTTACAATCTTTAAGCACATTCATAAGCTTTATTTCTTATAATTGTGGTTATTCAAATATAGTAGTAACATATTTTAAATTAAAAATAAAATTTAAAAATATAGGTATGTAATGTAAGGCATGTAAACTTCAGACAAAATTAAAGTTTAGAAATTTATATATTTATGTAAATGAACTATTATTCTAAATATATATAGTGTACTATAATTTCCATTACTTGTATGTTTATTGTCATAATATAATATAAACATTATAGTAGTATTTTGGTTTTTTTAATATAATTAAGATAATTTACTCTTGTAAATATTAAATTGTATTTTTGTACTCATAAACAGTTCCTACTGTTTCAGTTTGTATATAAATTATTTAGCCACTTAAGGTTTTGAAAATATTTTAATACTTTAAAAGAATTAGATTGTAGAATTTTAAATACTTTTATGAATAAGATTCTTTATTATTAAGGATGAAATTGATAAAATTTTTGTTTTCAAAAGCATATTAAAAAATCTGCTTTATTGGAACTTACTTCAATAACATTTTCTCAAGTACTTTTGGAAAACCAGGTCTATTACCAGGAGATATAATAGGCTTGATTGCTCAAAAATACTTAAAAAATGTTGAATGAGCTTTCAATAAAACAGATTTTTTTTTATTATAAATTGAAGAATTTCAAGTTGTTCTCATTAAATATTAAATTATTTTAGTTTATCAGTAATCAGAAAATTTCTTTTTAATTCAAAGCTCATAAATATTCAAACATTTATTTCAAAAACTGTCTCAAAACATTTTAAAGAATAAACTTTACAATATTCTAAACTTCCAAATCAGATATTACTTTATATAGACAAATTACAAATTAAACTTTTATAATTAAAATTGGGGATCTGTTAAAATGGGGGAAATCAAAAGATACAAGCTATGTGCCTATATAAGAATTATTAGTATGAACAGTTCACTGACTTCAGACAGATCTCCTAAAATGACTGAGAAACAACAGCATGTAAATACAATTCAGATAACAGTTCCATCTATAATTCTCTTGAAAAATTCTGTAGTCAAAACTTTGCTCCTCCTAAGTCAATGACTAATTTACAATCAACCAATAAATGAAAAATGTTTAAGAGGGAATCCTCTATAAAAAAGAATTGTGCCAGTTTTTTAAAATTTTATAAGAAAGAAATAGAATTTGTATCTGACCTACAAAACAAGTATTAGTAGCGTGTCCATCAACTTTGGACAGATCTCTAGAATTTTTTAATATAGAATTTTGTATTCTAGAATTTATTAACTCTTAACTTATTACAAAATTTTAAGAAAGAAGTACACTATTTTATTTGAATATTTACAGTTTTAAGAAACTGTAAATATTCAAATAAAATCATTAGTATAACAAATTTTTAACTTTTTTTTAACATTTTCTTTAAATTCTTTTATTATATATCCATTTAATAGTGTTTTAATTAAATATATTCTATTTAAAAACTCTCTAATTAAAAGACATCAAATTTTGTTATTTTAAAACAAAAATGTGAAATACTAATATACTATCACTGCACAAAAGTGACACACATCGGTTAAAGGTTCTGTAAGTCAGATTTATTGTAAAAATGTGAAATGTTGAAATCAAATTTTTTAATATTTAAATTGAAAATAGTGCTATAAATTGTGTGATTGAATTTTATATATATATAGAAATGCGACAGTGATTTTTATTTAGATGCGTCTATCAGTTTTTCCTAAAATTTTCTAATTTCATTCTGAAATAGTCTGAATTATTTCATATTCTATAAATCTAGTTAAAAAGTACTTTTAATTTTTAGTTCAAAGCATTTCAGAATTCAATAGAAGCTTTCTGAAAAAGGCTTTGGAAGCCTTGTTTATAATATAGTAAAAAAATAAATGAAAAAAGAAAAATAATTTATGATAAAATCTTAGTAAGGTATGCGGTTTTATTTATATAAAAGATTTAAAATATTACCATAATTTGTGCTTTAACAATTTTTTTATTTTTACAAATACTGTTAAAAATATCTTTTTGAAAGCAATAGTGGATCTAGACATACCCAAAGGGAGGCTAACCCAAAAGTTTTTGAATACAATGGAATCTGGTTAACTTGAACTGGGATAATTTGAAGTTGCATTTACTCAGTCATTTTCTTTCCTCAGTCATCTAGCATAGGGGTTTATATCTTAAATCAAACTGTTTAACTTAAATGGGGGTTTGGTACAGTATTTTCATAATAATGAAGATTTAATTTTAATTTTCTGTTAGATAAACGTTAATTATTTTATTTATTGAAAAAACTAATTGGAAACTTTCAGACACTAACTGCCATTTGAATCTGCTTTTTATTATTATGTTGGGTTTAGTGGGTTATACTTGGTTGACACCAGTGGCTGTGTACTATGCCGGACCAGAGTCAAGGCATAGCAACGAAAACAAAACTAAAATTAAATAAGTGTGTTAGTATCAGTATTCAGGAATTTCCTAACAATATAGCATGTATTCAATATAGTGGCCTTCTGTAGTTGTGATGTATGTATTTCTATTCAATTATAATGTTTCCAGGCTTTTGTGTAGTGTGTGTGGTATCACACCTGTACAGGAGAGAATGACAGGTACAATAAGCACCCTTTCCATCTCCACAGATGCCTTATTTCCNAACTTTTATAATTAAAATTGGGGATCTGTTAAAATGGGGGAAATCAAAAGATACAAGCTATGTGCCTATATAAGAATTATTAGTATGAACAGTTCACTGACTTCAGACAGATCTCCTAAAATGACTGAGAAACAACAGCATGTAAATACAATTCAGATAACAGTTCCATCTATAATTCTCTTGAAAAATTCTGTAGTCAAAACTTTGCTCCTCCTAAGTCAATGACTAATTTACAATCAACCAATAAATGAAAAATGTTTAAGAGGGAATCCTCTATAAAAAAGAATTGTGCCAGTTTTTTAAAATTTTATAAGAAAGAAATAGAATTTGTATCTGACCTACAAAACAAGTATTAGTAGCGTGTCCATCAACTTTGGACAGATCTCTAGAATTTTTTAATATAGAATTTTGTATTCTAGAATTTATTAACTCTTAACTTATTACAAAATTTTAAGAAAGAAGTACACTATTTTATTTGAATATTTACAGTTTTAAGAAACTGTAAATATTCAAATAAAATCATTAGTATAACAAATTTTTAACTTTTTTTTAACATTTTCTTTAAATTCTTTTATTATATATCCATTTAATAGTGTTTTAATTAAATATATTCTATTTAAAAACTCTCTAATTAAAAGACATCAAATTTTGTTATTTTAAAACAAAAATGTGAAATACTAATATACTATCACTGCACAAAAGTGACACACATCGGTTAAAGGTTCTGTAAGTCAGATTTATTGTAAAAATGTGAAATGTTGAAATCAAATTTTTTAATATTTAAATTGAAAATAGTGCTATAAATTGTGTGATTGAATTTTATATATATATAGAAATGCGACAGTGATTTTTATTTAGATGCGTCTATCAGTTTTTCCTAAAATTTTCTAATTTCATTCTGAAATAGTCTGAATTATTTCATATTCTATAAATCTAGTTAAAAAGTACTTTTAATTTTTAGTTCAAAGCATTTCAGAATTCAATAGAAGCTTTCTGAAAAAGGCTTTGGAAGCCTTGTTTATAATATAGTAAAAAAATAAATGAAAAAAGAAAAATAATTTATGATAAAATCTTAGTAAGGTATGCGGTTTTATTTATATAAAAGATTTAAAATATTACCATAATTTGTGCTTTAACAATTTTTTTATTTTTACAAATACTGTTAAAAATATCTTTTTGAAAGCAATAGTGGATCTAGACATACCCAAAGGGAGGCTAACCCAAAAGTTTTTGAATACAATGGAATCTGGTTAACTTGAACTGGGATAATTTGAAGTTGCATTTACTCAGTCATTTTCTTTCCTCAGTCATCTAGCATAGGGGTTTATATCTTAAATCAAACTGTTTAACTTAAATGGGGGTTTGGTACAGTATTTTCATAATAATGAAGATTTAATTTTAATTTTCTGTTAGATAAACGTTAATTATTTTATTTATTGAAAAAACTAATTGGAAACTTTCAGACACTAACTGCCATTTGAATCTGCTTTTTATTATTATGTTGGGTCATACTCTAACGAAAAATATTTACTACAAGAAGTATTTTTGGAATTGGATTAATGCCATATAGTCTTCTGCATGCTGTTAACTTAGTAAATGATCCATTTGAAGAATTAGAACAGTGAAGTCGATGTAAAATTTAATGAGATTAAATTTCTTAGAAAGGTAATCAAAATAAATCTGTTTGAAATTAAATATTATAANACTGCCATTTGAATCTGCTTTTTATTATTATGTTGGGTTTAGTGGGTTATACTTGGTTGACACCAGTGGCTGTGTACTATGCCGGACCAGAGTCAAGGCATAGCAACGAAAACAAAACTAAAATTAAATAAGTGTGTTAGTATCAGTATTCAGGAATTTCCTAACAATATAGCATGTATTCAATATAGTGGCCTTCTGTAGTTGTGATGTATGTATTTCTATTCAATTATAATGTTTCCAGGCTTTTGTGTAGTGTGTGTGGTATCACACCTGTACAGGAGAGAATGACAGGTACAATAAGCACCCTTTCCATCTCCACAGATGCCTTATTTCCTGGTCAAGTTCTGTGTACTTACTGACTTTTTCAGTGCATGTGTTTTGTATATTGTGAGTGTTTGGAATGGCTATGTCTATAATGTATGTGATTTTATTGTGTTTGTCAATGAGTGTGATGTCTGGTCTGTTGTGGTAAATTGTTTTATCTGTGATTACGGCTCTGTCGTCGTACATTTTGTGTGTGTTGTTTTCCAATACTGTCTGTGGAATGTATTTGTAGTATGGTTTGTGGATGTCTAATAATTTGTGTTTTTCTGCAAGATCTTGGTGTATTATATTTGCTACTTGATTATGTCTGTGTAAATAATCTGTCTGTGCCAAGAGCTTGCACCCAGAAGTAATGTGTTGTATAGTTTCTGGCACAATGTGGCATTTTCTGCATGTGTCATTGGTGAATGTTGTATCTTTGAGTATGTGTTTTCTGTAGTTTTTAGTATTTATGACCTGATCCTGTATGGCAATCAAGAATCCTTTCGTCTCCCCAAAGAGGCATCCCTGATCTAACCAGTTGTTTGATGCAGTTTTGTCAACAATTATTATTATTTATTATTATTATTATTATCAGAGGAGAAAGTGACATTATGGAACCCCATTTTCATTATAGTGAATTGTAAACAAAGTATCATAAGTATACCCACATTTTTTGTGCAAAAAGTACTGGTAGCTATTAAACTAAATGTTCCTAATCGGATTTTTTGCTAGCATAATTATAAGTATGGTTTTTGAAGGCTTCTGTAAAAAAAGGTCAAAGTAGTTTTTGGAAGCTGGGTGGTAATATGGAATTGTGTGTTTTCAAAAAAATGCTTTAATATATTCAAAAACAAATAGAAAAATACAAAAAAGTTAATTAATTACAAAATCATATACTCCAATGTATTTTATCAAAAAAATGCTTTAATAATAGAAAAATATCACCTCCATCAACTTATATTATTCCACCAGCTTTTTTTTGATATTCTCAGGAAGAATTGGCTTTCTACTAGTGTTTTCTTCACAAATTGCTCTGGACCAATGTTTGCTTGAAATGAGAGTTTGCAAAGTAATTTTTTGCACCTCATAAAATTTTGCAGCTTTCTTCAGCCCCATTTTCTTGTCCCTTACCATACTTAACTACCTCTGCCATTTTTTCCTGGCTCCATGTTTGTTTCTTTGGGTTTTTCTTTGGTTTGTTCAGCTGTGCTTTCTCTACGCATCCTGAAAATTTAAAAAAATTAGTTTAAAAGAAAACTTATCTATCAAAAACAGTTTTGTTAACCTAAATAACTTAAGTAGGTCTAGCTAAATTCTGATTTATAGTTTTAGGTATCTATTTCTAATTTTTTAATTTTCTTTCTATTTTTTCACTCATCTACCACATAATTTTACAAAAATTATTCCATGGTTTGAACTTGTGGGTAATATGGAATCCCAGAGGAGTCAGATTCCATATTAAAAACACCAATGGGGTCTATATTTCACGCATTGCCATCTTGGGTTAACTTAATTTCTGTTGACACCAAACTTTAAAAATGTGAACATCAGACAGATTAATATATACTCCAAGGCCTCTAGAACGTGACACATGCATCAGTGAACCTACGACAACATGATTTATATTTTAGAAATAATTAAATTCACTTACCATTGAAAAGTTTGGAATTGCAAAAAACAAGTGTCCTGTTTCACTGAGTGCAACTGCATAACTAAAGTGGGAGATGTCCTTCCCTTGTTATGGATGTCTGCCTAGTGCAGTTCAGCCACAGTTTTCTGGAGTTTACCTATTATCAGTCTGAAATAGCGGGGTTCCATAATACTACTTTTTCCTTTATTATTATTACTATTACCTATTATTATTATTGCTGGTGAATTTCCCTGACTAGTTGATATAATAGATAATAAATGAAATTTTGATAAATTAATTTCAAAAATGATTTATAGTCCAATTCTATGTAAAAATTTTTGTCTTTTTGGCAAAATTTTAAAAATATAACAATTGTAAAGAGAGGTTTTCTGGTGGTAAAAAAACAAGAAACTGATTCTAGATGCAAAATACTGCAGTTTAAAAAATCCTCACTAAACACTTAAAGTGAATGGATCAATCATTCAGGAAATCATTTTTGAGCTTCTAGACAACACCAACAGGTTTACGTTAACACAACAGTTCTGTATAATAAGACCATAGAATTTTATTTATTTATTTGAAAACTCCATACATAAAATTAATTTTTAGGAGGAGGGGTAACATTAATAACTTTGGTTAATAAATTATATTTATTCCATATAGACTCAAATGAGTCGTTGATGGAGAAAAATCCATGAATTCTATCTGCTGGATTTTTACAAACAACATTATTAGTACAAAAAACATTATTAGGAAGTGTTGATAGACGCAGATATTCAAAATCCTGGCAGTCAAACATGTAGTGATTTAAAGTCGCATTTCCTTTCTTACAAAACGGACACATTTCCGATGAACGTAGGTCAACACACAAGTGTTTTCATATTAAACGAAACTTATTTAGACGAATCTGAATGATCGTTTTCTTAACAATAAACGGTAACTGCTGATAATAAATGTAAAAACACCGATTGTTGTCTAGTATTTCTGGATACCATAAATGATACTTAGCCTTAAGAATCCTGTCCCCCTCTTCTCTCAAGAAAAGATTATCAAACTCTTGTAAAATTGTATTTGCATAATATTTCAAAACATCTGGAGAGGAATCTATTAAGGAGAGTGAAAAACCTATTCTATTAAATAGATTCTCCAGTTTAGTAAACCAACAGTATTTGAACGATCTTTTCGATGGAAACTTCTTGAAGGTTAAATAAGCCTCGCATTCCAAAGATGATGGGTCAGAGATTATGCTTGTCAGAAAATTTAAGGTCAGTTTTATCAAACGTTTCCGAGGAAACTCAAGGCCCAATTCTGATCTGATTGCATACGATGGGACCGACCTCTCGAGACCAAAAAGACGACGAAAGAACATCAGTTCTATAGAGTCAATATCTTCAAAGCAAAAAGGCCCCCAAAAGGGCAAACCATAAGACCAACTCGAAGTAAAAAGAGAGGCGGCAAGTTTCTTACATAAAGCCATATGGCTGTTTTTAACCTTTCTCAAGATGTCTATAATAACATTTATCTTGGAAAATGCTTTACCTTTAACGTAAGAAATGTAATTTTGGAACGAGCCAGTAGCTGAGAGACAAATCCCCAAATATATTACTTCATTAACAATACTGACTCCTCTACCATTTAAGAAAAACTTATCAGCTTTCCTCAACCTTCCACCTTGTCTAAAAATTATTATTTTCGACTTTGATAAATTAATGCGCAAACCCAAATTAGAGGAATAATTATATAACCTGTCCAGTTTTCTTTGTAGATAAATCGGGGTAGTGGATAACACCACTGTATCATCAGCAAATTGAAGTAAATGGACTTCGTAGTTTCCCAGAGAAATGGAATCTTTACTTAAATCATCAAAAACGTGTACCATGTCGTTAACATAACAAATAAACAATATCGGACTTAAGGAATCACCCTGTGGCAAACCCTTTTCCAATGAAAAGGCATCAGTAAATCCGGCACTAGTGGAAACCCTTGCTTTCAAACCTGAAAATAGACATTGAATAATGTCAATAAACTTATCTGAGATTCCAAGCATTTTTAATTTCGATAACAAAATCTTCAAAACAACACTGTCAAAAGCTTTCTCGTAGTCAATAAACACTGCAAGTAAACGTTGTCTTTTCTTTGAAAGTTGTCTACAAATAATGGAATGGAGAATCAAAATATTACTCAAAGTGCTCTTCCGAGGTTGGAAAGCAAACTGCACAGGTTGAATCAAACTCCTCTCTCTTAGCCAAGTACTCAATCTATTTGCCAAAATAGAGGTAAATATCTTTTGAACTACAGGCAACAACGATATTGGTCGAAAGTTAGCGGGATCATCTAGTGGACCTTTTTTATGGATAACTTTTATCTTTACCTCCAACCACTGTTTCGGGATTCTAGCAGTGTCATAAACCCGATTAAATAACTTGGCCAAGTAAGGAACCAAAGTGTCCCTTGAGTAAACAATTAAAGACGGTGAAACATTATCCACCCCGGGAGCAGAACGAATCCGCATTTTTTGAAGTGTTGTATTCACCTCTGAATCAGAAATAGGAAGATCCAAAATAGGATCAACAATACAAGAAGCCATCGGTAGTGACATAATCGGAAGTAATTTCGCTGTATTTAAACTAAATAACTTTTGATAATAAATAAACCAAGCGGTCAAGGAAATCTCATGGTCTAGTATACGCCTGACCCGACAAAAACGACCTACCCGAAACCAAAAGGCCTTAGAATCTCTAATACCAGCCAACTGGAATGCATAATTACAAAAATATCTCCTCTTTTTGGCCTTAATAAGTGAATTATATTGTCGTTTCAAATTTAAAAAAGAGGCCAAATCAGCCTGGCTGTTAGATCTGCGAAATTTGCCCAGGGCAGTGTTCCTCACTCGCTTCTGAATGTAGCACGACCCATCAAACCAAGGGGGACGAGCCCTCCTATAAGGCCCAACACCTTCAATTAACACATTTAGTCTTCTTTCTATAGAGCATAGCTCGGACAAAATAATACCATAGAAATCTTCAACAGTCATCGAATCAAAGTTTAAATTCTGGAAACTCTGCGATACGGCATCACCAAACAATTCTACTTTAGAATCATCCCAAACAAAACGAATCTTAGTGGGGCTAGGCCCATCAACAAAAGAAAATCTGTTTCCGGTTGACAACTGTAATTCCACTGGAAAATGGTCCGAAGATGAGAGAGACCCAACACGAAAGGATTCAACCTTACGAACCAGATTCTGAGAAACGACAATAAAGTCTATTACCGAGCTATCCACTTTTGACAAAAAAGTTAGTTCACCTGGGAAATCTCCTTTAGTACGACCAATGAGGAGAATAAAATCATGTTCAATCAACCATTGCAGAAATTGTCTCCCGGCCGGTCAAGCTTTAAATCCTTTGACCTTCTGACATCAAAAATGTTGGGAGAAGCTACATCCAAATGCGAGTCAATTACTTCACCAATATGAACGTTAAAATCGCCCATTATCACAATTCCATTGTAGTACGAAGACCATGAGTTCAAAATAGAAGAAAACAAATCCAAACGTAAGCCATGCTGCCTCAGCGAACCAGCATATACCACTAACACCAGGATCTTCCTAGGTTCGAGAGCCGAATACAGTGATAAACCAATCACCATCAAATCAGGGTATGTTTCCAACAACTCGAAGTGCCCTCTAACTTTATCAAAAAAGAACAAAATACCCCCATGGGGTCTACCTCGGCCCCAATGGCTTTTCCGCTGGAATCATGAAATACTTCCAGTTAACTGGAAGAAAGTTAGCAAGAAAATCTCCATCCACTGATACCATCCAGGTTTCAACAAGGGCTATACAAATTAAACCTGGTCGTTTAGTCATGTAATCCAACAAAGAACACTTGGTGCTAAACCCACAACAATTCCAAAAAAACAAAGATTCCGAATAACTACCTGAACCTAACTGGTCCGGGCACGAAGTTGAAAGTCTCTCCAAACCTATTTTCCTGCGGGGAGGAAAATTCAAAATAAAAAAGAAACAGGCACCTCAATTAAATGATGGTCCAAAATAGAATACGTGAATGTCTTGTCGTCTACATGTAATACGTCATCTCGCAAAAAAACATGACGACCAGCTCCCCGGTATTCTTTTAAAAAGGTAACCAGATTTTTACGGCAAACACGGGAGTTAAACGACAGATCCGGTGCCAACCTAAATTTCACCGATCTTTCCCTATCCGCTTGAAAAGTTTTCGTCTGAAATTTTTGCAATAAATGGTTTCGACATTTCCAGGACGACAACTGGATGCAATAGAATTCCCGAGCTTTACCTTGACAACATTGACAATATTATGCCCCGACAGATCAGTCACATCCAGTTCCTTAGAAAATAGGTTAACAATATAATCCCGCGAATCCAACTCGGGCGGAATACTATGGTTAAACAACATTAAATTGCTTCTGTTTGAAGCATTAACTTGTCTATCGTAGGCAAAGGAGTGTAACTCACCAATATCTTCCAATGGTAACTGTTGTTGCTGTTCCAGTTTATCTAATCGGGAACTTACGTTAGAAAAGTCAGTTTCCAATTTCCTTACCGAGGACAAGGTTGACTGGTTGGCCATTTCCAGACTGGCAAGTCTATCTTCGATACACTTCAACTGCATCATTAGTGCATTTAAAGTCGTCTCCAAATATTGCCGTAAATTTAACAATTCTTCTCTATCTGGGTCCAGAGGAGATTGCCTCTTAAAATATTGATCCAACCTTGGATATTTAACACCAGGATCACTCGGTGAACGGTGATGTTTAGTTCCCTTCCGTTCTTCTTGGGTTTGCTTTAATGCCTCTAGAGGAGTACGTGGGAACATTTCCAAAAAAATTAGAACTAATAACACTGAATAACACAATAAAAATATACCAACTTGGGTAGCAAATAAATAAAAGGCACAGTAATTTACAATAAGAAAAAGTGTTAACAAATCTCCAACAAAAAGTCACCAGCAGCTGAGGTTACTCAACAGCGCCCCCCTATAATAAGACCATAGAATTTCATATGGATAGTTTATTACAGATCACCAATAAACCAATGCATAAAATCTTCATAACAAATCTTTGAAGTATGAATTTATTTTTCCTCCAGATTGATTCAAGTTAACCTGCTTCTACTGTAATACTTTTTATTAACATATGCATGACAGTTGTATTGCAGATGGTCCAGTAAACCATATTTGTCATCATAAATGTTTTTAAAAATTTTTGAAGTTCAAGCAAATTTTAATTGTTTTGATATCAATGCAGTGGACTTAAGTGCCTGTAGCCCTCCCACTATTTGAAAAGATTTTTCTCATATATTGTCTGAAAATTTAGTAAAAACAATTTTTTTTTTTTTTCAAATGAAGGAATTTAGAATGCTCATTATTTCATTAAATGGAACAATCAAATTTTTAAAACTGCACATATTAATTTGTATATATTTTTTTATACTAAATTTCACTAATCAATTAATATTGTTTTTGTCCTAATTTTTAATAAATGCTAATTATATTATATAAAAATTCTCTTCATATTACATATTTAATTGTTTTATTAATCAAAGTATTAATATTTGGTATTAATTTTTACTTAGGATTTGCGAAGTTATCCTCAATCCTCCAAGAAACAAAGAAATAAAGATGGTTTAATAGATAAATCAAAGTCGACTTACCAAAATATGCATGGATCTAATTCTAATCAACATTTTTCAACAAACCATTCTTCTAATAAATTATCTCTAGCTGCTTGGCAAAGTGAACAACAGGCAAGAAATTAAATAATTATTTATCAGTTTAGTTATTAATGAATTTTCAATGATTTTGTATTTGTCAGAGAAAATATGTCATTATAAAAAACATACCCTATAAACCAGTGAGTGGTGAGCGATGAAAAAAACAAAAAGGAAAGTTCACCACTAACATTTTTGAACTCCCCTGAGTTTTTCTTCAAGTGTTAAATGGAATTTCTGGTGGAACATAAAATACTTGGAATATGAAAATTTGGAGAAGAATTGTTCGAATCCAACGCTCAAGAAATATATGTCATGTCGCGCATGCACATTGTATGGCTAGCAGATCTTGACATTTAAAGATCAGTGTCAATCAGACCTTTCTCTTTTGTTTTTTCATCGCACACCACTCATTGATTTATAGGGTACATTTTTTACTACAACCCAGTGTTGTTGTTTAATATGGCGTTATTTTGATTATATTTAATGAATCTTGGATGTTAAGTTGTCATTGTACTTACTTGTACTGTATATATTCATTTGTTTTTGCTAAACTCTTTCTTCCTGTGTTTTCTTATATCGAAATTCGTATTCTGGCATTCCTCTCTCAAAAGATGAATTCTTTCAGCTACAGACACATCTACAATTATCATTTAAGTTTTATGCTTTAGTTTCTGATTTGAGAGTTTTGATCATTACAAAGAATTTTAATTAGAATATAATTTAGTTTTTTAATTAGACTCTTGTACCACAAATGCCAAATGATCTGTTGGATTTTTCAGGCTGTGTTAAAGCTACATTGGCAAATTTTTTGGTAATATTATAGTATGGGTTGTAATTTATATTTTGTACAGATATTTTTATAACCTAAAATACTGTTTATTTTTTGTTTTTCATTATTCAATAATGAATTTTCTGCAGTTATAAATTATAACCTTATATTGAATTAACCAAATAATACAGTAATTATTAATAATTTATTTCCTCAGGCCAAATTTATGATTTGATTACTAAATATTAGAGTTACAGCATGTAAATAATCCAGTAATTAGGTCTTCTCTGCATTTTTATAACAAAATTCCATCAGGGACTAAATTTCAGGGAAATGTATTCCTAAGAAATTCCTTGCCAGAATAATAATGACACGGGGAGATTCCTTTCCAGTTTATGTTGTTATATTGTTAATTATGCCAGGTTTACATGTGCATGGATTTGCTGGCACAAGTTCTCTTTCCAGTAAAACTTTTGTGCCAGTTACTGTTTACTGTGAGGCTCCGGAAATAGCTCCCCAAAAAAAGAAAGAGATGTAAAAATTTGTTAAATCTTGAGATAAAAAAATTATATAAGTGTCGAATCGGTGATACCGGACTGACGTCAGCGCTCATAAATAGTATTGATATAAGGAAAAACAAAATTTTAGATATAGAAAAAGAAAATTTAAAGTTAAGATGCACTTTAGAAAGCAAAATGAAACTAGAAAAATATCAGAATGAGCGTAGGTGTCATAGTCAACAATTAAACACAATCAGAGTCTAAAAGATGGTGTCGGATAAACCATCTCCAGTCGACCTTTTCCGCAAACTTTATGAAGCTCCATTTACACCTGGAGATGGGTGGAAGACCAATTAGAAAGTGATGATGTAAAGTCTGTCCAATTAGCAGCAAGTCGATCTCGAAAAACCTATAAAAACACCGATTCTAAGGACAACGGAACTTCCACAAAAGTCTCGATTGTTCCACACCTGTTGTATTCACGTCCTGTTCACAGTCCACGACCTGTTGTGTTCGTCGTCCTCTTCTCTTGGTGCTTCCACTCGCCACTATCTTGTGACTGTACAACTCCGAACTTTAACACACCATCGCCCCAGGGCTCCTCTTCAGCTTGACGGAAAGAAAAACATCAGTCATCCAATTGCTAGGACTGAGACATATGGGACCCTATCAATCATTTGTAAGCATGATCTTCAAAAAAATAAATAGTTTATTTGTTAAGCACTTGTCTCTTGCTGCCTCTAAAAACTGCCGCCCACATACGCGTAGACCTTAGACCAACGGTTCCCAACCTTTTTCGGGTGGCGACCCCTTTTTATAAAAGCCAAGTGACCCGCGACCCCGATACTATTGAAAAAGACATTTTTAATTAGGTAATTAAAAAAACAACGAAATTAGTTTTTAGTATAATTTTATTTTAAATTATGTCTAATAATTTAATGCGATTGTTGAAATTGTATGTTATTAACCAGCCTTAAAATTCGCGGGTGAGTTTTTGTTAACGCCAACCTCATGTCATTCTCAACATTTAATTTATTCCTCTCAAACTCTCAACACATGATTCAACCAACTGTGACGGAATAGCGTACCTAGATTACACTTATTTTAATTTTTAAAAAA